>NW_008650898.1:0-993 GCF_000695815.1 Acanthisitta chloris | reverse complement strand
GGATGGTGAGACACGGGCACAGGTTGCCCTGAGAAGCTGTGGCTGCTCCATCCCTGGGAGTGTCCCAGGCCAGGCTGGATGAGGTTTGGATCAACCTGGGCTGGTGGAATATGGATGGAATGAGATGTTCTTGAAGGTTCGTCCAACCCAAACCATTCCAGGATTCTATGACTTCAACCCATCTAAGGTTTCCCAGCTCTTTACTGACAGTTTTAGCTCCTTCACCCAGTGAGATCTGTGGTACCACTGGAGAGATTCCTTTTACCTATGTCTGTGTGAGTATAAAACTATTCCCACTGCTAGTTCTGCTTGGCTGTAGAGCTTCTCATTGCTGTTTGAGCTTCCTAAACACCAACCCATATTTCATAGCTTATTAATAGCTGCTGCTGCCACTAAATCCTGCTGGAAGAATCCCTGAATCCTTGCAAGCCTGTTGTGTGCTTTGTACCTGCAGTTCCCCTGGACAACCCTCCTCAAATATTTGTTGTGGCATTTTGCATTGTTTCTGCGCAGTGATAAATGTGGTTTTAATTGCTCTGAGGTATAGAGAACTGGGAAAGATCAGGATGAGGGAAGCACTGACCCCTCAGCAAGGACTCGGCTATGCCTGCTGAGCCTGAAGGACATCCAACCCCTCCAAGGGATAAAAGCAAGAAAGGGAATACAAGCCAAGGTAGGGCAAAGTTCTCTGGAGAGGAGAAGGTTGTGTGGAGACCTCCGAACAACCTGCCAGGAGCTGAAGGGGCTCCAGGGAAGCTGCAGAAGGATCTGTGGTGGGAACTGCAGGGACAGGACAAGGAGGAATGGGGAGAAATGGAAAGGGGAAATTTAGATTAGATATTATGAAGAGGGTTTTTTTTTCTTGTGAGGGTGGTGAGACGGGCACAGCCAGGGAGAGGCGGTGGATGTCCCAGGTATGTCAGGGATGCCCCAAGAAGGTTGTGGATGCTCCAAGGATGCTGTGGGTGCCCCAAGGACATTATGGATGTCCCA
>NW_008650897.1:138016-168855 GCF_000695815.1 Acanthisitta chloris | reverse complement strand
AGGCCTTGATCATCCTGGTCTGGTGGGAGGTGTCCCTGCCCAGGGCAGGGGGTTGGGACTAGATGATCTCTAAGGTCCATTCCTACCCCTAAAATTCTATGATTCTGTGACTGTAACCATGAGTTATCAGAAGGGTGTTTGCTGGGACCTGGTGAGCAGGGCATCTTGGAGTCCTGGAGTCAGCCTTGGTTAGTGAAACAACAGCCAGTCAGTGCCACACTGTAAGAAGTGTAGACAATTTATTAAGGATACTGCAGACAGTTTTCTTATATAAGTAGACAAGCACTACTACTAATTGGTTATGCACCATCAGTGTGTTTGCAATGACACCAAGCTGAATGGTGCAATTGACATGCTGGAGGGAAGGGATGCCATCCAGAGGAGCCTTGACGGGCCTGAAAATTGTGTCTGTGTGAACATCAGGAAGTTCAATAAAGTCAAGTGCAAGGTCTTGCACATGTGTTGGGACAATCCCAAACACAGGTAGAGGCTGGGCAGAGAACAGATTGAGAGCAGCCCTGAGGAGAAGGTGCTTGATCAACCAACACTTAGTGGTGTTGGTTGACAAGAAGCTCAACATGATTCAGCAGTGTGCACTTTCAGCCCAAAAAACCAACTATGTCCTGGACTGCATCAAAAGAGGTGCAGGCAGCAGGTTGAAGGAGGTGATTCTGTCCCCCTAGTCCATCCTTGCATCTAGCTTTGGGAACTCCAACATAAGAAGGGTGTGGACCTGATGGGGCAGGTCCGGAGGAGGGCCACAAAGATGGTCAGAGGGATGGAGCACCTCTTCTGTGTAGATAGGCTGGGAGAGTTGGGGATGACCAACCTGGATAAGAGAAGGCTTCAGGGAGACCTTATAGCAGCCTTCCAGTACTGAAATGGCCTGTCAGAGAGGGATTTTTTTACAGACACATGTAGTGACAGAACAAGGGGGAATGGTTTGAAATGAAAAGAGGGAGATTTGGATTAGATATTAGGAAGAAGTTCTTTCCTGTGCAGATGGTGAGGCACTGGAACAAGTTGCCCAGAGAAGCTGTGGATGTCCCATCCCTGGAGGTGTTCAAGGCCAGGTTCAAGGCCTGAGCAGCCTGGTCTAGAGGAAGGTGTCCTGCCTATGACAGGAGGGTAGGAACTAGATGATCTTTAAGGTCCCTTCCAACCCAAACCATTTTATGATTCTATGATTATCAAAGTCCCTGCTGAGTATAAACAACACCAAACACTATAATTGACACTATATGGTAAACCAGACTATAGAGTACATTTAGCTGTGGAAAAACCAAAACGCAGGTAACTAACTACCTTTTAATTTTTTGACAGCTTTGGTAATCAAAAAAAGAATAACAGCAAGAACAGCACAGCCTGCCTCCAGAATACGTAGTTAATTGGGTTTTTTGATAGGTACCTGCCAAATAAGTAAAGCTGTAGTGCAATTAGAAAGAAAGTGCTGTCTGAAAGTAAGTACCAAGTTTGGAGAACCGTAACCAGGTGAGAGTTGCATTGACATAGCTCTGTTCCCTGTGGCTGAACTTTAATATAATGTTGCATTAAGGTGGGACTCAAGATGCTGAAACAGCTGGGCCTCACAGCCTTGTTTTCAGAACCTCCTTATTATTCTCTGCAATTCTTTTCTCTCTGTATAGACCAAGGACACCACCAAAACTTTGCTTTCATTCACCAACCATGTAAAATTCTAGTTCAATTACTCTGCACATAAATATTTTTCTTAAATTCTTGTATGATTATAAGGATATTATAAAATGTATTTGAACTGAAAGTAATTGTTATAAAACATTTAATATAAGTCACCTTTTTCAGTGTTACCTACCTGTGCACAGCTGTTAAGAGTTGTACTTTGTAGGTGGGTAAGTTGGGGTGCATAACCATAGCAGCAGTGTGCAGCAGGAGTTTTGATTATGTCAAGTTATGATTTGATTTTTTGCAGGATGATTCAATGATAATTTGGTACTACAGAGCAAAATGCTTTTGCAAATACATTCAAATAGTTGAATGAGATACAATGTACTTAGATATTAAAATTCCGTTTGCTATGTTCAGGTAGACACAGATGAGAGAAATTTAAATAACATGACCTATTGCATACATTTAAAAATTCTACAGCAAAGTTCAGTATCAGTGTAGGAAGTGAACTAGACAGGAAAATTCATGGGAATTAGGAACAAAATTAGGACAGGATGAGCACTTAAGGTGTCAGAGCAAGAAAGAAACAGATTGCATAATTTTACCTCAGCCCATTGTATAGCAGCTTCTTTCAAAGGTTCTCAGTATCTCCCACAGATATTAATATACTTTTTAATGCTGTTGTGTATGTCTATAGATGCATACCATATATATTATATACATTGTATAGGATATCCACATCATACATTATATATGTCTACACACCATAAATTACATATACATAATGATACCTACATATGTTTTAGATATATGTGAAACAAATAAAGATATGCATTAAGAGGTGTAAAACCTGAACATACAGAAAGATAACATCCAGGACCTCACACACAACAGGGATCTTAACTATCAAGATGAAGCATCAGCCTGGGAACTTGGAGCACAAGACAATTTACCTTCCTGGAGCTGCTCGCTTAGGAAACACAGAGCAAATTCTTCTTGAAGTCAATGGCCACAGTTTTGATTGACTTCAGGAAGTCAAAGAGTTCACCCACAGCTTGTGCTTCTCACTATCGTCACATAAAGTCTGTCTGTCTTGCAGATTATATCAGTACAGCTGTTATATTCCAGAATGGCTTCTTTATTTCCCCCAGAAGGATTCATGTAGAAGAAGAACCAAGGAACCAAAAGAACCAGGGAACTATAGACCAGTCAGTCTCACTTCTGTGTCTGGCAAGATCACGGAGCAGATTCTCCTGGAAACTATGTTTAGGCACATGACAAGCAAAGAGGTGATCAGTAATAACCAACATGGCTTTACCAGGGGCAAGTCATGCCTAATGAATTTGGTGGTTTTCTATGATGGGGCCACAGAATTTGTAGGTAGGGGCAGAGCAACTGATATAATCTACCTGGACTTATGCAAGGTGTTTGACACTGTCCCACACGACATCATGTCTCTAAATTGGGGAGACATGGATTTGATGGGTGAACCACTTGGTAGATAAAGAACTGGTTGGACGGTTGCACGCAGAGAGTTGTGGTCAGTGGCTCATTGTCCACATGGAGGCCAGTGATGAGTGGTGTCCCTCAAGGGTCAGTGCTGGGGCCGATACTGTTCAACATCTTTGTCGGCGACATGGACAGTGGATTGAGTGCACCCTCAGCAAGTTCACTGACCACACCAAGTGTGTGGGGCAGTCGACAAACTGGAAGGAAGGGATGTACCATCCAGAGGGACCTTGACGGTCTTGAGAGGTGGAACAATGCAAACCTCGTGAAGTTCAACAAAATGAAGTGCAAGGTCCTATGTGTGGGCCATGGCAATCCCAGGCACAGCTACAGGTTGGGTGGGGAAGTAATTGAGACCAGCATTGAGGAGAAAGACTTGGGAGTGACAGTGAATGAGGAGCTCACAATGAGCTGGCAGTGTGCAAGCGCAGCCCAGAAAGCCAGTTGAATCCTGGGCTGCATCAAAAGGAGTGTGGGCAGCAGGTCAAAAGAGGTGATTCTTCCCCTCTGCTCTCCTGAGGCCCCACCTGGAATTCTGCATGCAGTTCTGGTGTCTTCAACATAAGAAGGGCATGAAAATGTTGGAGCAAGTCCAGAGGAGGCCACAGCATTGACAAGAGGACTGGAGCATCTCCCCTATGAAGACAGGCTGAGGAACCTGGGGCTATTCAGCCTGGAGAAGAGAAGGCTGCTTGGAGACCTTGTAGCAACTTTTCAATATCTGAAGGGCCTACAAGGGAGCTGGAGAGGGACTCTTTGTTAGGAACTGCAATGATAGGACAAGGGGTAATGGATTAAAACTGAAGGAGAGGAAGTTTGGTTAGATATTAGACAAAAGTTTTTACTATAAGGGTGGTGAGACATTGGAACAGCTTGCCCAGGGACATGGTAGCTGCCCCAACCCAGGTGGTGTTCAAGACCAGGCCTTGTGCAACTTGATCTAGTGAGAATATGTCCCTGCCCATGGCAGAAAGGGTTGGGACTAGATGATTTGTAAAGTCCATTCCAACCCTTAAATTCTATGATTCTATGTAGCTTCCAAGATTGTATTTAGATAATGGCATTTAAAATTTATATCTTGCTATGCCTGTAAAGTATTTTATACAAAAACTCATCACAAAAGCAACTTAACACTCTGAAGTTGTGTAGGAATGGCTATGCGAAAAGGGACATGATTTCCTTGGAGCTGACAGCCCAGCTGGTAGTGTGGTGTAAGGCCTACAGCAGCTGTGACTGAGCCTTGAACTGCTGATAAGGAGCGAGCTCTGTCTGGCAGAGCTGGCTCTGAACGGCTCTGAGTCTGGTGTCAACAAGCTCCCTGGTATTCCTGAAAACATCCTGGAATGTGGACAGACACCTGCTTGCTCCAATCATAAGTTTACCCTGGACACTGGGACAAGGGCAATAAACCAATCCTGTATCCGCTGCGTTCGTGTACTCTGTGTGAATGTCTATATATATCTTGTAAGTACTAAGAATAAAGGAGAACGACCATACTCATATTGAGACTCATCGTTACTCCACGTCCGGATCCCACTCCAACATGAAGTATTGAAACATCTGGACGGAAAATCATATATTCGTTGATAGAATCATAGGATGGTTTGGGTTAGAAGATCATGTAGTCTAACCCTCTGGTCACTGTATTCACTCTCAACTGAATGTAATCTTGAACATCCAGATTTTGTGAATGCTGCACAATTATATTGACACTAATGACAAGCTATCTTAGAATTTACAACACAAAAGTACTAATCATATTCAATCTTAAAACACTTTGTGTAAGGAACAATATTCACCAATGGAGAGATTCAGCAAGTTGAATTTCAGCTACATGAAGCTGAAGATTAAATTTGAAGTTTGACAAGAAGAAATAAAGGAAATACTGATGAAGAAAATTGGTTTTCGGTTCTGGGGAAAGAAGATAAATGAGAGAATAACACCTTTATCTTCAGTATTCACAGCACAAACCTGGTAACAGGAAAGTCTCGGCAGTTTATTTCCAACACACAACACCCCTTATTTTATTTCATTTTCTTTTGTCTTAAAAGTGTTATTTTGTCTCTCAGTTTCTACCTTTCAGATTAATCCTTTAAACATTCTGACATACCACTCTAGGGCCTTTCTCAGAAAGGAGCTGCCTTTAATTGAAATCCTCTGAAACAACTGAACTACCTTAATGTGTTAACAGCATCTTCTCAGCTCTGACGTTCAAGTTTGGTGGCACCATGAGCCACTCAGAGCTGCCCACGTAACTGAGGTTGAACTGTTGGACTATCATGTCCTAAATGAGTTTATTTTAGGTTTCCCCCTGTTTAATTTATGCATCACAGTAATTACTTTTATGTTGTAAAAACATGCTAAGTGGAAAATTGGCAAAAATCATAAATCCTTTTCTAGTAGGGGAAATTTCTAACTGGTCATGCTGAAGGAGATTGAATTGCTTGTATTGTGGCTGACCTGCAGCTGCAGTGTCCCCCAGGCCAGGGCTGCAAGACCACACAAGAGGGAGAGTCTTCCAGTATCCCCTAGCTCACAGCCTCTGGCACACAGACACCCATGGAGACAGCAGGACAGGGTGGTGGCTCCTGCCCACCTTCAGTGCCCTCATGTTTAGCAACCTGCAGTGTGAAGTGGGAGATCTGATGTGTTAGAGCCCATTATAGACATGCAAAGGGACATTTTGGTTTCCATTGTGCCTCATGCTTGCTTTCCATGCGGAACAGACTCCTAATACCAGTTAGTTGTAGAGCACAGGAGTCTACTAACACGCCCCAGAAGGCAAAAGGAATGTAGCAGAGTGAAGTAACAAACACACAGGCATGAGAACCGTGTCAAAATACCTCAACTATATCCTAGCTCACACAGAAGTTGTAGGCCTCTGAGCAAGACAGGTACTCCTGCTCCTGGCTTTCTTTGTCCTTAAGAGGGCAGCAGTACGATACATTGGAGCATCCCTCTGAGTTACTTTGAATGCTCCTCACCTTACACTATTTTGCTTTCCTTAAACTTTGGGTTTATTGTGCTAAGTCTGTGTAAGTTGACTTTGTCGGTTGTGTTTTATCCTGACTATGCAATTGTTGCCATTTGACCATTTTGTCAAAGGTTACAACAGTTTAGTTGAAAAAGGGAGACCTTGTATTACTACAGAAGAATATGCAGTAGTGATATGTGAAAATAAGAAAAGAATTTGGACAAACATGAAGTGTTTTCATTTTAGACAAGCACCTTCTTATGCCAAAGTCAGCTCAGAACATTCTAGGTTTATCCCTGTTTTCGAAAAACAAGCAAAAATACTTTTGCAGTAGCATTAGTCAAACAAAAAAGTGTTGGGGTTTATTTTTATGTTTTATCTTAGCACACTGGTAAGAGATGAACCTCAGGTTTGCACTTGATTTAGCGTTTAACCCATGAATTTGCTCAATGCACAGGTGGAAGAATGCTGCACAGCCCAACATCCCCATCCTGTATTAACAGAGTATCTCCATCCCCCCTGAAGCTTGATGCCTACCTTCCTTGTTGGAATAGCTCCTTCCTCTTCACAGGTCTAACTCCCCACCTGATAACTGTTACTTCCATCCCAAACTGATAGGTGGAAGGCTCCCTCAACTGGCCCAGTTCAAGGAGCTGTGCATACATGTCTCCTGAGAGCTCCCTTCAGTCTGGGGTAGCCCCCAGACAGTCATTGCTGTTGCTTTAACTTCACTCCCATCTCAGGTAGACCCATATAGCACCTTCAGGTGCTGCCACAGCAGATAACCACCCTTAACAGCTCCTGAAAAGCCACCACACAGGTCCCATGCTACAGGCAGTTCCTGAGAATGTACCACAAACTTTCTGATTCCTCTCTTAATGATGGATCCATAATCAGATTCAAATAAAATGCTGTTTATTTGGCAAAATGATGTCATACCTGTTTAAGCTGAAAGGGCCTAGGGAGCATAGAGCTAGCTTCATCTCTGACCCACAATCACAGCTTGAAAGGAAAGCTCACTAGTATTTCGTGGTAGTCACACACATACCACAGGCTTCTGGGTTTTGCATAAAATTGTAGTTTCAGTGGGATTTTTCATATGTTTAAAGTAAAACATAATTGATGGATTTGGTTCCTTGTTTTTAAGTTTAGGATACTAAGAAGGAAGCACATTTGTTTAGGAACCATCAGAGGAATAAGCTAAGACAGAAGCAGGCCTATGACTTATTACAGAGTGATGCTTTAGTAGACATATACCTATCAACACTAATTCATTTCAAGGATAGCTTGGTTTTTTTTGGTGACAGAATGAAAGCTGTCAAGAATATGTTTTCTTTGAAAAACAGTCACTATTTCATTAATAGACCTTTAAAAGTTTAGCAAAATAGTGTGTAACCTTCAAGGCATCCCTCTGTGACACACAGGGTACATTGTTACTGGATAGAGAAGACTGCTAAACATACTTGACTATTGATCAGGATTTAAGATTTGATTAAATTCAATGAATTTAGAAGTTTTACTGGTTTGGGGTTGTGTACTACCCTTTTTATATGGTACAAAATATGGACACATTGACTTTTTCAGTGGAATCACATGCATAAAATTTTAAGCATCCTGCTGGGAGTGGGACATCGGATTACATCTGTAGTATATTTGTTACATTCTATCTCACCAGCACAGAAATGAGACTCTAGTTTCTAAGGAGACAAGATTCCCAAAATTAAACCCAATAGTTCATCAAGAGGTTAAACAGACAGTAATCCACTAGATGCTCAGAATCTCTCAAAAGCCTGCTTATTGTCCTTATCACCTCTTCAGATCTTATAATCTACCTCAGGCTGTTCCCACGCAACATGAAAGAAGGAAATGAAAATCAATTATTTTGTCAGTGATTAATAGCCAAGACTGATTGCCAGACCCTCAGTGAGTATATGTTTTAAAACTCCGAATAGTTGTCTACCAGTACTTTGAAAGATTTTTCGAGATGGATGGATGTTACATTAAGTCAAAAGAAATTGTACTAGAAATATGGACTTTTGGGGAAGCTGTGCTTCCAAAGTAGATCTGTTTGTGTTTTATGGTGAGAGAACTGTGCAGTTTGTATGATTTATGGGACACTGCTTTATTTCTCTTATGTTTACTTTTTTATTGTTCTTCTGGACATACTGTTATTTTATTATTACAATTTCAAGCATAAAATCCAGAGAAGTACTACTGAGTCCTCAGTCCTCAGTCCTCATTTCCCATTCATTCATGATGTACTCATGGACAGATAACTTAAATCACTTATGGCTTCGATTTTTTCATGATTAAAATTGGAATTTGTCTAATTCAGACATTCTGAGGATTTCTGAGTTTTCAAGTAGGTTACAGCCTTGCATTTCAAGCTTGACACTTGCTAATGATTGCATAAAAGGCATATCTGATGTACTTCAATACACAGTCTGCACAAAAGAACAGAGCTATCGAACAGCTAGTGGGAAATGCCACAACTATAAAACTGCAGACTTGAAGATAACAGAACTAGGAGAAACCTAAACACAGTTATTTTCTGCCCTGGGGCAGGATCAATCCAGCTACAAACATCCCTAAAAGAATTGCTGAACTTCTTAAAAAGTATCAAAGAGCCACTAAGGCATTTTCTTCCAATGTTTAGAAGTCCTTACACACAGAACACTTCTTCTCCCTCCCTCCATTTCAAAACAAGGCCTCTGTTGCCCTAATGCATCTTTTTTTTTCTTGCATTGCATCCTATTCCTGGCAGATGTGAGAACTATATCATTGTGCACCAGACTTCTATCTATTTCAAGGCTGCTACTATATCTTTTCTCACAGACTGTGTTTAGTTATTTAAAGTCCTTCCTTAAAGGCTGAGGGGTTTTAAGCCTGCTTATCCTTCATTCTCAATCTGGATGATATTCATTCATTACTCCTTCATTACTAAATTTACAGGAATACAGGATCAAAAACTGGGCACATTACTACAGTTTTGGCCTTAGTAGGGCTGATTGCAGAAATAGTTAACCCACAGTAATGTAACACAGCAATCTGTGCTTTCAAAGTAACATAGAAGTTTGTTAATTACCATTGTTACCATGTTAAGATTTTCAAGATCAAATTCTATGATATCACCATGCTGAGTAGAAATTAGCCATCTTTCTTAAGGAGTGTTCAGTCTTCTATTCAATAAATGTTTTCTTATGTATGTGTTCACTGCTGAGTATAATAGACACTGAGAGTGATATTCCTTGGAGCTACAATAATGAAAAGCTAATATGAATGCTTATAAATCTAAAATTATAAGAGCTTATTTTGAATATAAATTGCATTTACTGTTCTGCTTCTGCCTCTAGAGGGTGTCTAGTAGTGATCGGATGAAGGGATTAAAAAATTGCTGTGTTTTGATAAGAAAGAAGTGATCTGAAGAATATATACTAAAAATCTTAAGTATATACTAAGCATCAAGAAGATTCCATCATGCTGATATAACAGTTTAAAGATGTCTTTCTGTGTAAGTCTGT
This sequence comes from Acanthisitta chloris, assembly GCF_000695815.1. Classification (NCBI taxonomy): domain Eukaryota; kingdom Metazoa; phylum Chordata; class Aves; order Passeriformes; family Acanthisittidae; genus Acanthisitta; species Acanthisitta chloris. The sequence goes on along the minus strand of NW_008650897.1, from coordinate 159,207 downwards.
GAAGAAGTCAGAGCCATGTCTTCTCTTTTTAGGCAAACAGTATATTCACATTTACCTATGTTGGTGTGACATGGAGAGAGGGAATTCTGATAAGGTTTAAAGCTGTGGAAACAAAGACTGAGGAATATGAATTTGGGAAATTTTTGTCAGAGAAGGAAAGTAAAATATTTTGCCTACAACAACTGAAATCTGTATCAGAAGTGCTCAGTGTAAGTGAGTATCACTAAAGCTTCTTGCTTCCTATCCCCTTTTCCTCTGTTTGTAAAGATCATGTCTTGCATGTTGAGTAATGTTCTTTTTACAGCATTGCACTGCATAGCTGTGACAGACATATAGCAGAAGGAAAAGAGGTGGTAGGAAACTATATATAATTTTTATATATCTCTAGAAGGAGAGAATGCAGAAACAAAAGGAATCAAAGAAGAGTAGGACTATACATATTTGCAGAACAAGTTGCATCAGTTTAATTTGTGAAACTTTGGATTTTGAACACACAGAAACAGGTCAGACTGATGCTGAAACACAGTAAAGAAATAATTTCACCAACTGCATCTTTACTTTTACATAAATACTATTCTAAACATAAGTAAAAACTGATAAAAAATAATGATACATGAACTAGGGGTAAAAAGGCAATCTGGCTCTCAGTTAGACTAATGAACATATCATCACTGATTTAGGAGTAAGACAAACATGATTTTAGGACCTTTTACACTGAATCAAATATAGACATTACCCATCTAACTATTGGTATTTGTTGACCCTCAGGTTATACCTATGCTTCCGAAGATGTGTAGGTAAGATAACATTTTTTTTAATTACTTGTGCCATTGGCCATGGCAACATGAAGTTTTTAAGATTTTAGTTTCCAGATTTTAACACATAGTCTGTCTGCTGCTTCCCAACATAATTTTGAAGTAAACCCCAGGTTTATAGCTGTCTCTTCTGCCTATCTTTTCCTTTTCATATGGAAAATATATAAGTGAACTTCCTGAGATTGCTGTGCATCACTTCCAATCCTCTTTCCTCTAGCTCATAAAGACAGTGTCTTCCATTTTGGGTAATGTTCTTGGTTGAGCACCTCACTGTGAAAGGCAGGTGCAGCAGAAAGAAAATAGAAGGTAAAAAACTACATAGAAAATACACAAGGAGAAAGGGACACCTAGTCTGGAAGGTGAATGGACAGTGCACAGGGTTCATATAGTCAGAGAAACTGATTGTAAACTCAATTATTTTCCTATAGAGAGATTTTAACTGTATAAAATACTAGTGTGTGCACAAATTACAGTAATGTGGTTTGTTTAAATACAGTCTGTCTAGCAGGATGAATAGAAGTAAAGTGGAGTAGATGGGAAGGTGCTGATCCCTTATTCCTGAGATTCAGTAACACGGAGTGTAGGAATGGTTCAAATTTGCACCAAGGGAGGTTCCAACTGGATGTTAGGAAGCATTTCTTTTCTGAGAGGATAGTCAAACACTGGAACAGGCTTCCTAGAGAGGCGGTTGACATCCCAAGCCTGTCAGTGTTTAAGAGCCATTTAGGGAATGCCCTTTGTTAAAACATGCTTTAACTTTTGGTCAGTCCTGAAGTGGCAGATCATTGTAAGTCATTTATAGCTGAACTATTTTACTCTGTTCTGTTCTATTCTATTCTATCCTAAAATTAATAACTAGTGTTTTTCTACTGGTTTTGCATGGAATATTTCAGTAATTTAAAGTAAGTAAAAAGATGCATTCCTTTATATGTTATATCAACATGTTCTAATTGTAAGTTTTATCTCCCTGTAAGATGCTGCTTTTCCCAGGTACAGGGAAAGAAAAGAAAGAGTGCTGATTTTATTTGTGGAAAAACCCCACCACTTTCATTCACAGGTGAAGCAATGAGTACAGTACTTTGATACACTACTCCTTTCCATCCATGTCTCATTGGATTTCTCTGCTTCTTTTGATGCAATTCCAACTTAAGATAAAGATGTTAAATCATGTTCACAAGTCATCCGTGGCATAGCATGCAGACTTTGGTAGAGTTATGTGAGAAATGATCTTGACTCATCATAAAATCTTCATAAATATATACACATTCTATATTTAAAAACTATCCATATGAAGGTCAGTTTTGGAATAAATTTCCTTAAAAGAATGGCAGAGTCATGTTTGCTGATAATTCTTCGTCATTCATACTTTTTCCCACCCAGAGATAGATTCGATTAGAAATATTTTTCATGCCTAAGAGAGCTACAGCTCTGATTTTATTCAGAGAGGCTGCTTCATAGAAAGCAAATTAACTTACAATTTTTAACAGTGTGGGCTGTATATCATTTAGAATAATGTATGATGGAATGAAAAATAATGGCTAAGGTCTGGTCCCATTGCAGATAATGGCAAAACTCACATTAAATTTAAGCAGAGTGGGATCTGTTTGTTTGAACAAATAGAGAAAGTCTCTATTCTGTCAATCTTTGACAGAGCCTTATTCCTCTCTGCTAATTTGTTGTCAGATGTAGCTTGTTTCAGGCCAAAATTCGGCTAATAAATAAGCAACTCTCATCACCAAAGCACTTGAAAGTGCACTTTTAAAGCTTTTTAGAGTAGAGATGGATTACTGGCTCAGCCTTATGGAAATAAATAGCCAGAGTTTTCTCATTACAAATGCAAAAGATTTCAAGTTGGAAAATGCCGAATCAAATATAACTCTTTGTGGAGTTATGGCTTAAGATAATAGACAAAACCAGGAAAGTGATTAATCAATAAGAGTAAACAATTTTGTCAAGAGTGAAATTACGCACATAATTTATTTTCACTGAAAAGAATGGCAATTTGCAAATTACAGAAACAAAATGGAAGTGCTGATTGAAAGGATTATAAGAAAGCTACAAAGTGGTGGTAATATGTTCAATTTTAATGTGTAAATGGAAAGAAATATAACTGAAAAGACCTCTGTCATTAAAAGAAACACTGTGCTTTATTTCAATTTGTTACCTTAAAAAATCCACACAACTTTTAAATGTTTTATCATTTAAATTATTTCCCAAACACAGATTTTAAGCAATGTGATTTTGGTTTTCTTAGAATTTCTTTAAAAATCATGTTATTTGAATATTTTACTTTGCTGAAACAATTGACTTGCTTTATCATAATGCACTAAAAAGTTTTTCTAAGCGAGGTGTATAATGTCTATTTAAACTAGCATATATTAGCACAACATTATATCTTCTGACTTGAAAAAGATTATACAGTATAGAGAGTGATGCTACTGGCAGCATCCTCATACATTATTTAATTACAATTCTTGTATTTTATATCTTAATTTCTCATTTTCCCCCATGGAGTTTTCTCCTGTTTACAAAATTCAAAACGGTTGCAGTGGAAAATATTTGTTTCTGTTGTAATCTTATCTTATTAAGAAAAACTACTCTCTTTTTCAATTGTCAGATTGAACTGGCTCATATTTCTTAACAAAACTGTTGGTGAATATTGCCTTGGTATATTTTTTTTTCCCCAGCAGAGCACTGTTCAGACTGTAATTCTTCTCTGCATGGCATAGGGAATTGTTTCAGACATCATTTATCATCAGTACCAAACCTCAATACCCAGTGATGTTCATTCCTTGTCCCTTACATATGAAACAGCATATTTATGTGTTGAAGGAGGGTGCATTTTTTCTGAAACTCTAAGGTTTGTACCAACAGCTTCATACAGCACTCATACAAATCAATAATCATACAAAATATCTGTAATGAAAACTTATACAAAGTCATTTTTGAAAGCATGGAACAAAAATAAAACTTCTATTAAAATAAGACTTTCTAAATATTATGTATTAAAGTCTTATCTGTACTTATTTAATATGACTTAGTCTGATACCTTAATTCATGCAGAGCAGGACCTAATTCCAAGAGCATTTCAATTAATGTCAGTGTTGAGGATTAGGTTTGTACTAAGCTTACTAAAGCATATAATATTAACACATTATTTTTCTGCCCGCTCAGGCGACTAAGAGAAATATGTTTCACCACCATGTTTAAACACGATTGTTTTGTAGAATAAACAAGGCCTAGAGAATATTGACTGTAAGTTAATTAGAATTTGATTTAATGGATTTAGAGGACTGCAAATTAATCCTTTAAGCAGGGGTAAGGCTCCTTGCAAGAGTCTTACTCATACAGGACTTTATAAGCAACATATAGAATATAAAAAGTGGCTTCAGATATCTGACATCCTCAAACCTATAGCATCAGTGTGCACTTTTTTCTCTATGGAACAAGGAAGTAGACATTAACATCAATGGAGAATTACCTAGTTTGAAGGGGAAAAGTACTGACTGATTGAATAGACTTGCTCCATTTTCTGAAACCTAAGTTTATATGGTCCTGTCGGAGAGAGCTTGTAAATGATCCATCTTTGTTTTAAGATGTTGCATATTTCAAGAAACTACTTGCAATATTAATGAATTTGAAAAATATAATATAGGGACCAGGATACTAAACTTCAGTAACCATACAGTAAATGTGCCCTTCTGGTCATAATGAATTCATCTTTCTTGCTAGCAAGTGCTGGCTGTAGGAATGAGGTAAGACCCTTGTGTCCTTCTCAAAGCATTTTTGGTAATAAAATTCATCAATATATCTGCTTAAGTCTTTTACAGTCACTTTACATCCAGTAGCTTATTTATTTGAACAATATCTGCTTTTATATTCAGCCCTCAAAACAAATTAAATAAAAATACAGAAGGCCAACAAGCAATACAGAATTATTTGGCCTCCTTTTGGAAAAAAAACACAAAAAAAAGAAAATATAGTGAGATGAAAGGCAAAAGAAGTAAATTAAGCCAAGAAATAGGTGCTGCAAAGATTATCCTATTAAATTGCATGTAATACCAATGCAGAGGACCCACACAATAGTTCATATTGAAAAGCCCTCTGAATATACATGATTATCCTCACTTGTTCCAAACTGTGAATATGAAAATTAGGATTATGTGTTTTATCAGATTTTATTTTTTTCAGTAAAACTAGCAAGAACATTTTTATTGCATGCTAATTTTTTTCTTGCCTGTGATAAAATTATATAGTCTCTGAACCATAAAAAGTACTGCTTTATTTTCAGAAATGAAGCAAATCCTCAATAAAGTCACCAGGATGGGAACAAAGATCCACTGCTATAGTGTGGCCACTGTCCCACACGAGCTAGGGAATCTGGCCAACCATTCTCAGCAACCTCACTCCTCTCTCTTTTCAAGGAGAGTTTTAAATCTGACTAATTAATTTAATGCCTAATTGTTAAAGTCTACTTGTTTAATAAATAGAACTGGTCCTGAAGATCAGGATGAAAGTAGTCTGATTTATAGTAACTGATCACTTTCAGCAAAAGTCTTTCTGCTCTTGGAAGGCCGAACAGGGGTACAAATTAAGAAAAAAGATGGATTTAATGCTTGGAGTTCTTTGAGATAAGATAGTCATGTACACAAATGTTTGTAGGCTTTAGCCCTGTTCTAGCTGCAGTTATATATATTTACCTGAGTGGTCTCAGTGAATGCAGTGTAATTTATAATGTGTTTATGTATCTGTACCTGAGTGTAAAGATGGGTCTTGATCCTGAACAAAGCTGTGCATGAGATTGATTCTGTATAATACAAGTGGCTCTGTTGTCATGATGAAACTATTCTTTGCAGTAAATTTGTATTCAATTTTTTTCCAAACTAATGCCAAAGATGCCAGAACCACAAAGCATTACAGGAAAAGCCAATCAAATATGCAAACTGAAAATCCCCAGATTACTTAATAGTAGTTTTTAGTATTCTCTGCTTTCAGTGCATGTAAATAATTCTTTACACAAGACTAATGAAGATAGTTTCTTTTTCAACACAGTCCTTTCTGACTTTGGATATTGTCTATAATACCTAAGAAAAGTAAATATCTCTTGGATATCTGTGCTATTATTTTGTGATTAATAATTGCTGTGGTGAAAAATCCTCTCAAGTGGTGCTTAAGAAACTAAATACAGTTTTCATAATCTTCAAAATCAGCATACCATTTTTTTATCAGACTCAAAGGCTTCACTATAGATGATGAGGTTTAGTGGTCACTAAATGTGCATAATACTTTCTCCTTTATCTAATTTCTTTGGCAGGATTGCAGAAGAGGAGTTTGTAAGCAGTTCCCCATCCCTCTTTAGTGGAGGTGTACCTGATAGTAATACACTTGAAGTGGAGATTTCTTTCAGTTATCCCACAGTCTCTAGTCCATCAGTTACCTTCTGCCTCTGCTACTGATCTCCTCATTCAAATGAGTCTGAGAGACATAATGAAAGCAAATGGCTTTTGTTTCTGTTATTTAGTTGAGTTTTCTTTCTAGTAAAGTAAAGCAACAGAAATCAGCAACTGTAAATGGAACTGAGAGATGTGTAAATAGTTTAGGAAAACAGCACCATATTCCTGATTTTAAAAAAAATAAAATATGGGAGCCATTTTTTTTAATCACTAGGAAGCTATAAGTCCATGTTTGACTTTTATTGACCTCAGTAAATCGACTCTCATCTGTGAGAGTTTGCCTCTTACGGAAATGCCACCACAATGTGCAGATGGGCTATCTTCTTATCTGCTCCAAGCATTGTGTGTCCCTCAGGGTGTGGTGATTTTCAGCAGTTATAAAGCTTGTACTGCACTTCTGGGATATGGCAGCCAGCTCCTCAGCCTGCTTTGCCACAGCAGTATCCAGACAGCTATGCTTGGTCTGTATGCTGGGTTATAGGTGCTTTAGAAATGGGAATATACTGGTCAACGCAATTTCATTGGTTTACATGGTGACTGCAAGACAGTCATTATTTTTATATGTGGTTGATATAATTAGGCGACCATCTAAAGCAATGGGTTTTTTTGCTAGTGTCTTTGTTTCCTTAAAATGCTGAGTAAACCCTTTTGCATTCTAGTGTATTCCTTATGCATTGATATATACTGCTTTATTACTGTAAGCCACATATATTTGTTTTTCTGTGTAAGAAGTGCCAAACCCAGCTCAATAAAAAAAGATGACAGAGGGTTGGTTTGAAGGGCAGGGACTTGGCAGGGAATGAGCCTGGGTGTGAATGAGAGCAGGAGTCACAGGTGCGCTCCAGGTGAGGGCACCTGCCAGTCTCAGGTGAGCAAAGGCTTCCCACTGCAAACTGAAACAGCACAAACCAGGAAATAAAAAGAAATATTCATTCAAGCTGTCCACATAAGAGAATGGTGAGGAAGCAGGCAGGTCGGCTTGGTTAATCATTCCAAGACAGACTTTGCAGATATGCACCATTGATCATAGGACAGGACTCCATCTGAGATAAGAAAACACCCATCCCAAGCAGTAGGAGTTAAGTAGCTACTCTTGCTTAGGTGTTTGGCCATGATTGTTTTGCTGTGGCAGAAGAGGCTCCACTCTTCCCTGTTGTTCCCAGAGCTCAGCCCAGCACAGCTGATGTGTTGCTTTCCCATTCTGAAGAGAAAGTGAGAAATTCTCTCCACATGTTTTCTGGTACTTGAATGCTCAGGTTTCACTCTCTAACCAGGAGCTGCCTGTAGTGAGCTCTCAGTGGGACTCAGGAGCTTCCAGCTGTGCCAAGAGTGGTTTCGTTTTGTGCCGAAGGAGGACAGGGAGAAGAAATCCACAAAAAGCTAAAATTTTGCTGGTACCAAAATTGGTCTAAGGGTCTTGCACTCAGGAAAAGCAAGAAAAAAGCAGAAGCAGAGGAAGGAACAAGGAACCAGGATGGGAAACTTTATCCGGAAGCACTGTTGCTGTTTGAAGCCATGCTTCCCCTGCCTATTCTTGGACACAAATGACAAGCAGGATGACAAAGCTGGTGAAGTCTTTGTCAACATAGCTGTGGTAAAGCCTGACTCCCAAGAAGGACAGAAAGACCTAGAGAATAACAGAGAAGAGGAACCTTTACCTCCACGGCCTGGCCAGGGTCTAGTGAACATTTACAACTATGTGGCACTCTTTGACTATGATGCTCGCACCGAGGAGGACTTGAGCTTCCGAGCTGGAGATAAGCTGAAAATACTGAATATATCCAGTGAGGGCTGGTGGTATGCAAAGCTCCTCCAGCCAACGGGATCAGCCTGTCCTGGCCGCAAGCTCCAGGGCTACATCCCTGCCAACTACATCGCTGCTGACCAGAGCATCGAAGCTGAGCCGTGAGTAACTCACGTAATGTGCACCACAGACTCTTTTCTGTTATGTTTAAAGGGGTTTGGGACACGAGGTTACAGTCTTTTCTCTTCTGAGTAGTACCCTGCTACACTCAGACTCTGGTTGGCCTAGCAGTGGTAGTGCTAGTTGGTGTGTGCAAGGAAAAGACACTGTGGTCACAAGAAAGTTAATTAGAAAAGGCAGAGCATGGAGGGTTTTCTTTTGGTTCAGATAAATTCCCCCTCTGATATGCCCTAATCACTTGTGTAAGAAGCATCTGGGAAGATCAGGTTGATTACCACTGTGATGATTCATTATTTCTGTTTGTATAACGGTAAAAGTATGTCAGGTGCTTCCCAGAGAGCAAAAAGATATGACCCCTGCCCCAAACAGCATTCAGCCTAACCAGCTGCAAAGTTGCCAATTAATCAGTTTCAGGAAGCTACCTTTTACACCCTTCCAACTTTTTACAAATGATGAGTGAGTCTTTAAAAGATAAGTTTCTTATAGTTTCTTCTACATTTGCTTCTTCTTTGGAGGCAAATCTCTACTCTTTTACAGGAGTAAGACTCAACTGAAGCAAGTACTGCAAAGGGCAAAAGAGTGGATTTAGCAATTGAGTACAAATGGAAGTTGTTAAACTTTCACAGTTTAATTATGCAGCCCATGTTTTTCTGCCCATTCAAAACATGGCCAATCTTATTTAATATTCTGAAATAGAGCAGAAATCACACAGAATCAGTTACTTGGCTCCTTAGTGAGGATGAGTAAGGTCTAAGTCAGTCTGGGATGCACAGTTATTTCTGTGTCTTGCAGTCAGAGGCAGCATTTGCTGAAATAGGTCTGACTGCTGTTCCAGAGGTATATTTTGGCAGAAATTATGAGTGTATAAAGATGCAGCAGAAAGGGCATTCATTATTAGTCTCAGAATTAATGTTGACTTTAGGGGGATTATGTTGAAGTTTTCAGTTAAATCTCATTTGGGCCTGAAACATCATCTCTGATCTGATCTGTCTACTGTACTGTCAAGGGCTAGTAAAATTGGCTCAGATATGATTATCCCAGTCTTTTATCAGCTGTAGGATTTGTGATAGAGGCATTTTAGGGCAACTCTAAGATTCCTCTCCAACCTGAAGACCTTAATTTCCAGAGTCTGACCAACTGTTTCTATTTCTGTATTCAGGCAGACAACACTTTCAGTGGTCATGTTCAAAAAGATTCTTCCAATTGCAGAAATTAATCTTCAAAAAAGGCATTTTATGAACCACTAGAGAAACAGTGGTAGGCTCTAATTCAGCTCAGCTTGGCCTTTGCTCTCTTTCAAGAGCTAGTTTTATTACAAGTCATCTAAAATTTCTTCTTGCTCTTAATACTTTCAAAGTAATTTTGCTCAGTTATACAGCATCTCAGCTCTTAAGGTCCTTCTTATCTTGCTACACCCACAGCAACAAATACAAAGTTCAGTTCACCAAAGTGCGTTATTATGTAACCTCTGGTTCTTTACTTTTTACTGAATCAATTTTATTTTGTTCTACTCTTTTTATATACTTTTCTCCTGTTAAGAATAAAGACTAAGTTATGGCAAGCCATTTTTCTTTATAGATTGCTAGAACACTGAAGAGGGAAAAATATGGAGAGCTTTTACAGCTCTCAGATGAAGTAATTTCTCTAAAATGAGTTTTTAATTTCATAGCAAGACTAATCTGGCTAAACATGTTGTCTTTTCTCAGATTTCATTCTAAGTCAGTTGGCTTTAGTCATCTTCATACGTATACAAAACTGCTGTCAGGCCACACACCTATAACCATTGGCTAACTCATGTTTGAAAGGACATCTGAAGGACATTTGCAGCAGTCATTCCAACTCAAACACAGCCAAAATAAAGTTACACCTGTTTGTGTTGTCAAGCATTTCCAGCTGAGTTTTCATCCTCACTGTGAGGATTTTCTTGTCTCGTGTCAAAGTGGAATATCCATTCCTACAATTTCCTCCAAGAATTCCCTTTTACCCACCCTCTGTTATCTTAATGAAGCAGTAAAAGCAAGAGTAATGATGGTTTAAAGAACTAATGCCTGTTGTCCCTAAAGTAAAGACTGCAAGTGAAAAAAAATGTTGTTCATGTCTCTTTAATTAAAATTCAATGCTTTAATCATATTCCCTGCCCAAACTTAAATTTAACTTCTCCCATCTTTCCATTTTGATTTTAATTCCCTTTGGTATTGGCCAATCGTTCGTGGCCACGATATGGGCATTTGTGGAAACAGGCAAAATGATTAGTGCATCCTTGTATCCTATACAGCAGTCCTTTTTGGTCCCAGCACTGACAAAGAATGAAAGACTTACAATCTCATGTTCACCTGCCAAAATGCATATTTACCATATATATGCAGTGTTTATGCTTTGCAATCTGCCAGGCACACCCAATCAACATTCTTTGATCTAGCTGAATGCACATGTCCTGGCATGAGCCAGCTTCTGTGTATCTGCAGAGACAATGGGAATTTTAGCTGATTTCTGAGCTATAGCTCCATCTTGACAAACTGGCTATACTGTTCTGAGAAATATACTTGATTCACAGTGTGACTTCACTTGGGAAGAAAACTAAAATAACCACATTCTTTAGGAGCTGATTTCAGCATGTTTCTGTAGAAACTATTAAAAAAATTACATTTGTATGCATGCATGGCTCTCCCATAAATTCACTTAAACAGAGGGATAGAAGGGCATAAAATGTTCTATAATGGCAGAGATGACAGGACCACTCTGTAAGTTTAGCCAATATATGTTTGAAAGCAACGTGAAGAGCAGTCAAATATCTTTTGCTAATTTTGCAGTTTTGCCTGTAACATTCAAGATTATTAAGAACAAAATATATCTGACTATCTTTATCGATATTTTGACATGGTCTTTATTATAGACAATTAGAGATCAGATAGTCCATCTGGATCTCTGTTGTCTATTCTGGCAGAGGAGAGTACTAGGTCATTGCTCGTTCTCATCAAGTGCTGCAGCAGACCATTTTGTTTTCTCGCTGAAGTGTCTGTGATTTATTTCAGGGAGAAAGAGTTTGGTTTTTTTACTATCTCTTGGTAAGAAATAGAATGAAGTAAAGTAAGAAGGAAAGTGAGAAATTCTTTAGATAACAGTTTTGCTTACTGGAAGTCTCTCTGACTCTGTCCAATATGGCCAAAGTAACGCTGATAAGGTGGATCAATAACTGGATGAAAGAGCAGAAAGAATGTGCATTATCTCCAGTCTGGGGAAAACAAAAAATAAACACTATTCACAAAAGAGGGAATTTTCATATATTCTTGGTGATCAGAATATTCTTTAAGGTGTTGTGCTTCTCCAACCAAAGTTTATTGGTAGAAGTTGTATGCTAAAATTGAAGGGACACATCTTTATTTTATAGTTTATTGATATATTTATATTTTATAATAGAATTAACTTATGGCAAAAGTCAAACACTTCTGATTGGAAAAAAAAAGCTTATTTTCCTTCCTTCCTTTGGCTTGAGCAATCCCTTCCTGGGTGAATGACTTGGATGAAATCAGTAACAATTTGTGTAAATAGGGGGGAAAAAAATGTATGTCGTGGCTTTAGTTCTGCCTGCTGCAGCATTGCAGTCCAAGCATGTGCTGCAAAAGATTAACTACATCCAAGAAGTGCACACTGGCTACCATGAAGTCTGATTTGGACAGAGTTAGGAAACAAGGCCCTTCATTTTTTTATATTTACCAGTAAACCATCTCCTTCCTGCTGCCCTGTTCTAGCACCTGCAGTCCTCCTTATACCAACAACAACCTGTCAGGTGGAGATATTGTGAAGGGATCGTGCTTAGTGTCTCTGGAGACAGGTGTGTTTTCCTGGCCCCACCTGGGGTAGGTGGGACAAGGCAGTTGGGGAGTAGAAGCATTCATCTAGCAAACTGTAGTCACACAGTGAGCTTTCTTTTCATGAGGAAGTAAATCTGGTACCACAAACTCATTATTTTAAATAATATCTGATCAAAACATAGACATGAACTACAGTAATGATAAAGAATCTGGTACCACAAACTCATTATTTTAGATAATATCTGATCAAAACACAGACACAAACTACAGTAATGATAAATTAGCAACCGCAATAACACTCAGTGCTTTTCTTCTCTTTGCATCACAGGTAGCATTCAAAACCACGAGCCAGAGAGATTTTTCATTTCTAAGCTAGTTTGAGTGAGGTTGTATCTACTGCATCCCATGAATTTGGGATGCTCTTCTTTCCGTGTTTAGAGACATAACATTTGGAAAAAGGGAAACAAAAAACGCAATTGGAGATACAATCACATAATTTAACTTGCACATCCAGAAAATGATGATCAGAAAGAACAGTTTGACAAACACCAAAATCTGAATTGAAATATGAATTTCTGTGACAGACTGTGATCTTCCTGTCTCTGTTCCCTTTCTGTGCTTGTTGTTCTGAACTACAAACAGGAACCATAGTAACACTTCACCTGCCCTTGTTTTATTACTGCCAGTTGTTTACACTAAACAAGAAAATTACATAGTCCAAATTGTTGTGAACAACAAATATAGCCCAGCTGTACAGTTAATTTTAATGAAGCAAACATAAAAGAAAACACCTTACTGTTGGAGTGACATGAATTCCTTTTTTCTAGAGGAAAGGTAGAGTGTACTTAGAGGGGATTCTGGCCTGCTGTCCTGATGGACCTCTTGGCTGTTTATTGAAAGTCAACTTACAACAACAAAATCATAGAATCATTAAGGTTGAAAAGGACCTCTTAGATCACTGAGTCCAACTGTTAACCCAGCATCACTGTGTTCACCTCTAAACCATGCCCCCAGGTGCCACACCCATATGTCTTTTGAACACTTCCAGGCATGGTGATTCCACCAGTTCCCCATGCAGTCTGTTCCAATGCTTGACAACCCTTTCTGTGAAGAATTTTTTTCTAATATCCCTTGTTGCCTGAAAGAAGAGATCAACCGCCAACTGACTGCAACCTTTTCTTGGGTAGTTGTAGAGAGCGCTAAGGTTCTCCCTGAGCCTCCTCTTCTCTAGTCTAAACAATCCCAGCTGCCTCAGCTGCTCCTCATAAGGCTTGTGCATTAGACCCTTCACCAGCTCCGTTGCCCTTCTCTGGATATGTTCCAACACCTCGTGACTTTGTTGTAGTGAGGGGCCAAAAACTGAACACAGAATACAAGGTGTGATGTCACCAGTGCTGAGTACAGGGGGACAATCACTTTCCTAGTCCTGCTGGTCATACTACTTCTGATACAGGCCAGGATGCCATTGGCCATCATTCATCCTGTATATTCATGACAACATTATTGATACAAGACTGCTGTGCTGAGGGAAGTAAATCCATACAAATTCCTAGTAGATTAGGTCAAAGAAGTGCACAGCAATTACTTTTAATTTTTGTCACTTTCAGGAACATTTCTTATCTTTTGTAAGAAATCTTATAAGATTTCTTATGTAGATATTTCCCAGCTGGTAAAAACTGAGCCCCAGACTTAATCAATGAAAACTCACCAGCCAATTCCACAATGAGCTCTTTCAACAACACTTTGAAAGCAGAACTGACTTGTAGGTTATTTTTGTCAATCTCCATATTTCCTTCACCTTTTGTGACCTGACTCAGTTTTAACTATTTCATACATTGACTGAATCTGAGTTACTATATATGAGCAATAAAGCATTCTGTGGGCTGACCGGTTCCAGACTTTCTACAGTCAGGCTTATGAGGTTTCTTTAGGTCATGAGGGTCATTTTTCAAAGTGATATTCACAGTCAAAATATCTAGAAGCTTTTTTTAAAGTGAAATCTTAGATTCTACTGAACACCTCCGAAAACTGAATGTAATCCACCATGGTTTCTGTGTACTCCCTCTCTCTTGCTCTTGTAGTTCCTCTCTCTGCTACAGTCCAAACTCCTGAGGACACTACCAGAACCTTGTGTTCACAACATCTAAAGTATCCAACATTTGAAACTGCGGTGTGTGTTACAGAATGCCTTTCTTGAATTGAAATTATTGAATTTTGCAAAAAGGGAATGAATTTAATCACTTAATTTCTTTAGTTGTTATTGAGCATTCCAGTGCTGTCTTCAAGCACATATCAAACTTTGACTTAATTTCTGCTCATTTCTTAAATATTCACAGAGTACACTGAACACAAAAGGAAATGGTTTACAGAACTGTGAAATGTGAGATTTTGTGAAGTGCTGGGAGTATTTAGATATCCATGTATATACCCACGTCCAGAAACTACGTATCTCTGGTCAGAAATGTGGAAGGAATTATGGCATTGTAGATGAACAGTTCATGCAAATTTGCGTAATTTAGGCCACCTATTTTCTGGCAATCTGGCTTTCTAAATATCCAAAATCCTGAGAAATTAAGAAATTTTTTCTTACCTTGTCTTTATTTGAAATTAGCGTGAACTTTCATGTGAAATTAGTGTGACCTTATTTGAATTAGTGGAATTAGTGTAAAATTATTTTCCTTTACCCTGTTGTGAAAGATTTGGCGATGAATCCTGTGAAGATCCAAAACAATATCCTTAAAACATATCCTGCAAATATAGCCAGTTAGCTTTTCTTAAGGCATGGTGAAACCCAGGTGGCCTTTAGAGAAAAAAAAAGACCATATACTGGTCATAATAACTCAATGGATCTGTTTGATGAGTTTTTTCAGACTCACAAGGAATAAGCATTGTGCATGCTAGATTAATTGGTTTTGAGTAATGTTGTTGGCAAAAACATTTGCCAGGTATTGTACAGTGTTTCCTCAGTAGTTGTCTTTGATGGCTCTCCACACAGGACAATACAGAGCTGTGCAGAGCTGAGTGATCTCTGAGAAGGTTTAGAACTGAGAAACGGTAACCAACAGTTCAGGCAGGCTAAGAAGCCCTAAAGCTGTGCTGATTTTAAACAAACTAGGTCAGGTATCTCTGTGAAGAATTATTTTGTAACATGTGAAAAGCACTGTTGGTTATAGAAGACTTTCTTTGTGTGGGATCCTATCTGTACTGAAGAGATAAATTCATAAAAACTGAAGAGATAAAGTCAAAAAAACTTAAGAGATACCCTACAAGGTCAAACCAATGGCCTCTTCTAGCCCCATTACTCTTTTTCAGAAAGGGTTTTGTGAAAAGTGCACAAGCCCATCTACTTTCTTTGGTCTCTTCCTTTTGTACTTCATCAGAGTTGATTGGCTTTTTTTGTCTAGATTGGTGAGTGCTTAGTCATGAGTGACTCAAAAAAAGACACACTCAAAATAAATAGGCATAAATGGAAACTCAAATTATGCAACGGATAAGGACATTAACCTGGGGGTCCATGCTGTTGCAGGGGAATCTATGTGGCGCTCTTAAGTGATGAAGCAAGCTTTATGGAAAAGGGATCAGGGAGGAACAAAGTAGGGGATAGGCAGAAAGGGGTATATAATGTGTTGTTCACTCGTGAAACGGGGCCAGTCATTACACTTGTCTGGTTGAGCCCTGTACCTGGTCTCCACATGCTGTTCTGTCTTCTCATTAAATCCTTTCTTGACCATCTCTGTGTAACCTTACACTGTCCCATGTGTCAGGGCTGGGGGGACTGGAGTGACTAGGTACTAGGCCAGCAACTGGAGTCTGAGTTGGGGTGTAATGTCCCTTGTTTGTGGTGTCAGCTGCTGGGGTGGGTGATGTCTTGGTGCCAGACGCTGGAGTGAGAGAGGATCTTGATCACCAGCCACTGGCTTATGTCTTGAAAACGGATGCTGAGGGGACCAGCATGTGTGAGGCAAGTGTGGGTATGAAGAGTTGGGATTAGAGCAGGGGTTTTGGATGAAGAGGCAGGCTATTCTGGTTGTTTAAGGGGAGATCTGCAAATGTGCTAGTTCTTGTGAATCTAGAGAGTAAGTGAGTGTGTATGTGTGCATCATCACTAGTGATCTTCTGGCTGTGCCAGTGAAGAGAAGAAAGAGGGGACTGTGCTTGTGTTTTATGCAAGTCCCATTTACTGGGGCTGTTGAAGGCAGCATCTTGCCTGTGGCAGCCTGTGTAAATGTCCATGACTGTGTCCTCTCTGTGTGTCTCTGAAGACACATGCTCACCTTCACTGCTGGTTGAACCTGCAAACAGGAAAATGGCAGCCACATCTCTCAGCATGGGCAGAGATCCCATGTCCCCACATCGGGCTCCAGCAGCCAAGCCAAGTGGCTGTAACAGATGGCTGCTCCTAAATCTTCTTAGTGATCTTCTTTGCCTGTACTTCAAAGAAGTGGTCTTGGCTTTCTGTTCCTATTATTGTAAGTTTTCCCTAACTCCCACAGATTTATGAATGCTTAGAAGTGTGTATATATTATTAGCCACTAACATGGATGAATCAATATAATTTTTATCCATAGTCAGTCACCTGATGTTTTTTCTGTTCCAGAATGACAGCTGATTAGCACAGAAAGAAAAGAGAAAATGAGATTTTTTTCTTATTACAGAGCTAAAATGTTTCCAAAATCACCCAGAAATTTCCTTTGTTGCTGACATGTCTTTCTGACATAGTGTTGTGCTATCTCGCAAAAGAAACCTTGTGTGAGGGTCTTGGTCTGCAAAACACACTAATACGGAGTTTGGTATGCTTCAGCTTTACTTCTGGAAGTCAAAATTGTCTTTAGTGTGTCACTCTTCCTATCTGTCACCCTGAAAAGGTTAGGCTGAAAACTGGGAGATTGTTTAAGGAATTTGTCCCCCTTGTGAAAGAACCATTCTGTTCTTTGGCTCAGGGTCACCTGGGGGCAGGGGGCAGACTGCACAGTCCCTTTCCAAGTCCCCTTGGGGACAGTGTGTTCTGGTTGTTCCCACTGAAAGTTGACCTGAGAGAGGACACAAGTCCACTCAGTCTGCTGGCAATAGGCTGAGGAGGTGTGTGCCCAAATGAATGTCCAAGAGAAAACTCTGCATAAAATGGATGGAGAGATCTGCTCTGCTACCAGTGTCCCGGGCAGGAAAGGGATGCTTTTTGCTTCCAAGGGTTTCTGTATTATTTCTGTACTGAGCTGAGTTTCCCTGCGAGAAAGGAAAATAATTTCTCTGGAACGATTTTCTCAAGAAAATCAATTGAGTGCTTTTGGAAGCTGTAATGGTTTAAGTGAATGTATGACTGAAAATTTTCTTGTCTATATGAGTTTCCCTTAATGTTAAATCAATTCATGTTATTTGTGTTCTCTGTACTGTGTTAATAACATTAAGGCTACCTCAAGGTTTCCACTTTGTTCCTCAGTTGTTATCAATAGCAGAGTTATTTTACAGTATATTATGTTAGTGTATCAGTACTTTTGTTCATGTATGTGTTACAAATGCATACAGTTACTGTTAGCATTGATACAAGATTTTACAATGCTATTTGGGAGACTATACAGCAGAAATAGGGTCTCAGGAGCACATACAAAATTGTTGTTTTTTTTTTAAAGAGATGATTATATGGCTATATTTCACACCAGAAGTCCCAAAGCAATTGCCATCAAAGACAGTGCTAGCATTTCTTTGACTCCCAATACAACTTGTTGTTTTAGAATAAGCTTTAAATGCAATGGAGCCCAGGTAAGGACCCAGGTACAAAACCACTACAGGGAACCAACTCTGATGGCTGACTTTAGTCTCTTAAATTGGAGAAATGTCAGGGACTTGTGCAACTTAAACACCACATAACAGTAGTATGATATCAGTTTCATCTGCTGTTTATTTTCTCATATAGAACTTCAGAGCAGATTAAATAATGCCATCATGCAGATGAGCCATATTCTGGAGAATGAATACAAATGTTGAAATTAATTACACAATAGCAGAGTGGGGACTCACAAGATGAGATTAATTTATGGATATTTCTGCAAATTAACCTGATAAGATTATGATTTGGTTGCTGGTTTATTATATTGCTCCAATTGTGCAGTGAACCTAGCATTGTGTGAGCTATGCTAATTTACAGTGCTCATGCACTTGGCCTTGTAATGCTATCCCTACAGGAGAAATAGACACTTCTAGTCATTATAGAGCGCAAGAGTAGCCAAAGGTGCAATGTTTGTCATCCTGCAGCAGACTCAGAGCTAATCAATTTCCATGTTTACAGCACAGTCAGCTGCTATTGTCAGCTATTGAAAAATTAATGTAGTATTACGCATAATCCCTTACAACAGAATCAGATGACAGTGAGGTTATGACCTACCAAAGTCCTTACTAAAACGATTTATACACATTGTGTCATGGGTTTTTAGACAAATGCACAAGTATTCTTTGTGTTTACGTTTACAAGACAGTAAATTTGTTCTATACTGTAAGGAAATTCTCACCCTTGTGGTGGGTTTAAATCAACTTACTGTTGAATTTTCCCTTAACCAAACAATCCCACACAGTTACTTACTGTAAAGGTCCGTGAAGCCCTGGCAGGCCCTTTCTTTAGGGCATAGCTCATTATTTCTAACAAAAACAAAGGGCAACAAAAAACAAAGATATTTCTTAGACCAAAACAAAATTTAGAGGC
This sequence comes from Acanthisitta chloris, assembly GCF_000695815.1. Taxonomy (NCBI): domain Eukaryota; kingdom Metazoa; phylum Chordata; class Aves; order Passeriformes; family Acanthisittidae; genus Acanthisitta; species Acanthisitta chloris. Next base: position 140,509 of record NW_008650897.1, on the reverse strand, counting down.
TCAGTGTCCTACATAGCTCATTATTTCTAACAAAAACAATGGGCAACACAAAACAAAGATATTTCTTAGAGCAAAACAAACTTTAGAGGCTCAGAGTCCTTTCTGACACATCTGATGTCCTCTTCTCATAAACAAGTAATCTCCTGCAGTTTCTTCAATTCAGTTCTCCTAGTGATTTGTTAGTGCAACCTGAGGTTCCTTTTGGGTCTCAGGTACACACAAGGTCAGTCTCCCAGGCTAAGTGGGTGTTTTGCATTTTCTATGGTTACATTGCCATTGTTGGGATTGTTTGGGGTAAGCTACTGTCCAATGTTACAGTCAAGTTGTCAGTGAGCAGTAAAATGGAAACTATCTTTCTTTAAAGGCACTAAGCAATATAAGTGTGGTGAATCTGGTCCTTCAGTCTGGAAGTATAAAGACTATTTTTTCTGGAACTAACCTGCTAAAAAGAAGTGGTAGCAAAGATTCTGCCAAATTTTGGTGATAGCTCATGGATGTTGAGACCCCAAAAGATTCTCTGTTTTAACAGTGGTAGGTTCTTCATATTACTGTATTTAAGCATCTATGCATGTTGAATATTCCAGCAAGATAGTGACTATGGTATGTTGGAGACATAGTTTTAAATTGCCTCGTTTTAACTAAAGATCCTCTGTTATGTGGATGAATGTATCACTTGTGTTCTAGTAGTCACATTCATTACCAAATAAGCATGGGAAGAGAGAAAGGAAAAATGTTTCCCTTCTGGAAGAAAGAAGCAGTGAGTTTTCTTGAGAGTCCTTCATTTTAGCTTTGTATGAAATCAAAATATGCCCTGAAATAAAGTGAAGGATATTGCTTGTTTGTTTCTTGTTTTCAGATAACTTAACAATTTTTGAAAAAAAATCTAAAGAAAAAAAGCTTATGTTTTCATGGAAGGTCCATTTGAAAATAGAAATTAAAAATCCTTTAAATTTGAAAATCATTCAAATTGAGTATTTTCTCAAATTAAGCTATAACATTTTGTTTAGAAAAAATATGAAGTTTAACTTAATTTTCTTTCCCTTTTTCTTTTTGCTTGTATGTCTCTCCTGTTGTCTCTTATATTCTGCCATCTCACCAATAAAAGTTTCAAGTTTAACAGAAATTTAGTGTTTATGGAAAAACACAAACCAGTCAGCTATAATCTGTTGACAAGAACATTAGCAAAATGTTATCCAAAAGCCAAAAGCAAAATGGGATCTGTTATTTTCCAAAAGTGTGTATTTCACACTGTAATGGTTATTCAAAGAAAAATCACACTGTTGATCTGAAAGCATGAAAAATACAGTGAAACTTACAGCATGTTGCCACAGTCACTTTCAAACACACAGACGGACATTTAAAAACATACATAACATAAACTAGTGCTGCTCTGTTGCTTTGATAGATCTCTGCTGCTTATGTAGTGTAGAAATGAGCCTTTAATTTTTTCACAGCTATTCACATGTTTTTGATAGATCTCTGCTGCTTATGTAGTGCAAAAATGAGCCTTTAATTTTTTCACAACTATTCACATGTTCTATGTTTTTCTCATTCAAAAGAAAAACAGACTTATTCCACCCACTGTCATTGTGAAAAGACTCAGAAGCTCCAAGTCTCGCATGTGACGCATGCAGGATAGTCTTCATTTTAGTTTGTGACAAGTTATTCAACAACAAGGGTCTGGGCAATATATCTAACTCAGATCTTTATGCATGAGGGAAATTCACTGTCGTTGCCAAAGGTTAAGCATGCTGCCTGACATAATCATTCCTGGAAATCTGAATTTCTAGTTTCACTTGGAGGAAACTAGATTTGATTATGGTAAGTAAGTAATCAGAACTGAGCTTTGTCACTGTATATGTGTGAGTTAAATGATTTTTTTATTTCAAATATTAACCAAGTCAGGTACTTCCTGCACTATGTTTAGATTTCCAGTAATTTACGTATGTAGATAGATAAGGATGTTCTTACCTATGCATCTTTTATCAGCTCCCTCTGACTCACTTTTTGCTGATGGTACTTTGGTGAATAAGGTTTAAAGAGAGGTTTTCTATCAGAAGACCTTGTTTAGCTGCTTTTAATTTTTCCAGGCTTTACCTGATTGGGTGTGAATTTTCCAGGGTTGATACCAGGCATGGCCTGCCTCTCTCTTCCTGAAAGTAAAAATGTAGCTCGGAACAATGAAAAAATACTTTGTGCCTTCCCTTGGAGAAAGCTTCATATTTAGTAGGGGCAATTGCTGTACTAAAACTATTTGGTTTTTTGCTAAGAAAACTTTGCTTCAAACTAACCAAGGCTTTGAAAATAAAATTACACTTTACATGTGATATCCAAACATATTAATTAGAATTTGACATCTGCACTCTACGTTTTTGATATTTTGGGAAAACCCAGTAAGCGCTTGGAGCCTTCCTCTCTGCACAGAAAGGACTTTCTGATGGCTCTCTTGGTAAGCTTCTGCCCCTGTTTCTGCACTACTCTACCCACAGCAGA
>NW_008650897.1:65462-137998 GCF_000695815.1 Acanthisitta chloris | reverse complement strand
TCAGCAGCCCTCTTTGTCCAGCATGGATGACAGCAGTGAGGAGTGGTGCATGCAAACCTGTTCAGGGTTCCATGTGCTGAGTAAGGACTGTGGTCACAGGATGGTCATATGATGAAAGTAATTGAATAAGACCCTGGAGGATCTCTCTGTCTCTGCCTCTTTAGCTTTCCATGCATCTCCCCATGTCTCCTGTGGCACGGAAGTTAGTACGTCTTGCTGTCTGAACAAAATGCTACATACTGCACAATGTTAAATTGTAGGTAGGGCCTGGACTTTTCTAATTGGACATCCAAAATAAGTAGAAAATACTTATAATAGTGTCTTATTGTCTTAGTAACTTTCTGTGCTGTTTCTCCACTGCAGAAAATATAAGCAGAAGTGGCACAAAAAGAATTTAATGAATGTTTATAAAGCATTTGGATATTATAGTCATGAACACTATAATAGTCACTGCTAGGAGATTAGCCATTCATGTAATTTTGTAACTGGTATTGAGAGCAGACACCAAACAATGTATGGTAAATAAATTCTATCTATGCAATGACAAAACAAAATAGAGCTAACTATTCAATGAGCAGCATTCATATTAGCACTGTAGAGAGCACTGGATGTGACCATGTAATTAAAGATGGTATCATACTGGATTTTACTGAAAATGGCTGAGTGGTTGCCATGAAAGCAATATTAATTTTGTCTTCTCCTAACTTTGGAGTTCTTGAGTTTGCAGTTATAGCTCTTTATGACTGTAGATTTCAAGGAATTTAAAATGTAAACTTCATATACTGTTGAAGATTTTCTTTGTTTGTTTTAGCTATTACACAAGCTTTCTGTATTCCAGAAGAAATTGGGATATATGTGGTTTCAGTATATACAGTATGGGGTTTTTTTTTGTCCTCACCCAAGACTTTTGCTCTAATTGCAGTAATTCTTTGCTCTTCTCAGTTTAAGAAACCTTTTTTTTCTCCTCAGCCCAGTACTACAGACACAGTTAACACACTCCATGTAATCTCCTGAAGGGCCAGCTAACCTGTTTGTCATCATCATTTCTTCCATAATGGAGACTTCTGGTTGAGAACCACAGGAATCTCAACAAACCCTCTCAGCTGCTGACATTTAGTCATCTTGTAAAATTTGGCCTAACATGGGAAAGTAAATCCCTTACAAGCACTTATGAAAAATGAGAAGCAAGATACCCTTATGCCACAAAGTGCTGATCCAGGATAGGATCATGCTGTCCATTTTAACATCTTCAGTAATTTCTGAAAATAAATTTCATGTGACTGATTTCCTGCTATTTATTCTGTTGTGTCTTGATGCTCTTAGCATATTTCCTCCCCCGTTTCCTCCCTCTTTTTTCCTATTGTAACAATCATAGTTTCTATATGTGGCCGTACCTTACTCAGCCCTCAGGATTTTCCCTTTAAATTGAACATTCGTAGAATTAAAGTAGGTCACAGATCTCTGCTTCTAGCCTTATCTTACCTCCAGTGTCCTGCAGCTTGACTGAGAAATGGAAATAATCGCCCTTATCCCAGCTACAGCTACTTATTAAAGCAGATTCAGTGGCTTCAGATCTGACATTATGGAGTTAATTCTGACTTTGCTTTTGTACATATTAAATCTAAGTAATGGTAGAGGATGAAAGTGGGAAGCTGTGCTCTGGTGAGGCCTAATTTAAATGGGTGACATAGAACTTTGCCTCCAATCTTTCTTTGCTTTAGTAATTCAGCAGCTTTAGTAAGTCAGTGGCTATGCAGCACATGATAGCTCTTGGCCCATGTTACTCTTCCTCTCCTCTCCTCTACTTTCCAGCTAAAAATATCCTGCCATATCATCCTGTTTCAAGAAGAGAAGTGCAGAAGTAAAGCTGACTATTTTTATTTTAGTGGAGCCAGGTAACACTCTCAACTTCTGTTGAACTCGTGACTCCATTTTAATTCAAATTGAACTGAATGGAGAAGCAGGAGTGAGCATAGGTGACATGATCTCTGGCTCTTAAAAAAAATTGCCCTTCAAGCATAACCACTAGCATTCAGGTAGATGAAGATGTATCTTTTCCTTTGCTGGAAGAAAAGAATAATAGGATAGGAGTCCAGGTCTCAGAAGTGATATTGTCACAGTACCATGACAAAGCCTGCTATGATCCATGATGATGACCCTGTGATCAAACACCTGCTAGTGGAATTGAGGGCAAATAGAAATGGGACTACTACACTCTGAATAACCACAACAAACCTCACTGGTATTCCAGTATTGAGCAACATCTGCAACAACTGAGGACTGTGTTTGTTATGGATCTACACGAAGGTCATATTTTCTGTCCCCAAAATCCTTCTGTATATGGTGGCCAGAAGTGGTCTGGAAGTAGTCTGGAATTTTTAATGAAGAGATTCCTAAGAGCTGTGAATGATGGTGTAAACAAGGGATTTTGAGGAAGCTGCTAGGAGCAATCCCCAAAACGTAGCTCTGGCATCCTACTCTGAAAAGGGAGTTGGGGTGTTGGGCACAGTGCTGGCCAAGACAGCACGTTCCTGCATCTCACTGACAGCAGAGCACTGTTGCTGTGCTAGCCAGACAGCTCCTCCTAGAAATGAAAAATTATGCCCAGTTCTGAATGCACTGATTTATGTCATACCTGGTAATCTACTGGTCCTGCATTGACAGTTGACGCCCAAAGCAATCTGGTTGCGAGCCAAAGTTCAGAGTGATATCATATGTGAATTGCTCATTCAACTTTCTCCTGGACCGTGAGGTGCCAGTACAGCACCCAGAAGTCAGAGTAAGTGCTAGATGAGTAACTTGTGCATCTGTCTTTGAGCTATAAAACACTATTAGATTTACTAAGGATTGGATGTTGTTTTGTTCTGACCTTCCTATCCTGCAGAGAAATATTTCACGGCGAGCAATTACTTTGATTCATTATTACTCTTTAGAGTACTTTTCCCTCTAAGATACATGCTTTTGGATGAAGTAAAATATTAAGGCTTTTGAAGTGTAAGTTCAATTGCTAGAAATTGAAATTAGCTCTTCATGCTTTATAAGAGGAATTTAAAGTTCCATTACACTGAAAATAGCACTTTTAATTCAGATGTGCTTTTGTTAAAACAAAGTGAATAACAGATTATTTGCTTTGAGGTTAAGGGGTTGTTTTTTCACAATCAATACTGCTTTTTAGCACTGCATGATTATTATTGCAAACCCAATGACTTTGAACCAAGAATTAGATATTCAATTGCTTTTAAAAGTAATTTTCCCTATATTTTTTTCTGAAACACTTTAATAAGATCATATAAAGTCAGGGAAATGAGGCAATATATTCAATTGCTTTTAAAAGTAATTTTCCCTTTATTTTTTTCTGAAACATTTTAATCAGATCATATAAAGTCAGGGAAATAAGGCAATATACGTATCCATGTTTCACTCTCCATAATAATTTCTTCAGTTACACTTACCTTCTCAAATGCTGTTGCTCTATTTATCTTAATTTTCAAGTTAGGATCTTTTTAACTGCTAAGTTTATCTGAAGTCCGAACCTACATATTATATATACTTCATATAACCTTTAATGGTAATTTAATAACAATTTAAATAAAATTCTTCCAACCTAATAAAAACAAGTATATAATTTGAAATGTTTTGAAGTCAAAGAAGCAGATACATTTGCCTAAATATGATGCACTTATGTCTTATTTTCCAAAATTAGGGTTTATATTGTAGACATGATTTTACAAACACAATGTAATACTTATTTAGTTTGTATTTTCAAAATAAACCAACAATTCCTCTTGTTGCGTACATTGCATTGTTGCTCATGTTTTTTATTTAGTTTGTATTTTCAAAATAAACCTACAATTCCTCTTGTTGCATACATTGCATTATTGCTCATGTTTTCAGCTTTAGTAATGCACTGGCAGTGCATGTTCAAATAAAGACTATATTTTGACTATTGTGAACATAATCAACCTTGCTAGCAATGCATTAGAAGCTTTTTTTTTGGTTTGGTATAAAAGCAAATTCTTTTGAAAAGATGCTATCCTCTTAACTCATGAAGAATATTAAATACCTCTTATACACTCTTATGAGAATCAGTCACTTTGGACACTATTGAGTGATATCTTGTAGTTCAAGGGGAAAAATATTAATTCAAATTCTTTTCAGATCATATAATCTTATGAGAATCAGTCACTTTGGACACAGTGATATCTTGTAGTTCAAGGAGAAAAATATTAATTCAAATTGTTTTCAGATCATATAGTTTGTTAGTTTTCTGATGTTACTCTCAGAGCAGGTATATCTAGAAACTGCTGAAAGATTCCTGTTCAGTTTTCAGGGCAGATTTCCTTTGGGACTTGAATAGGGTTGAACTTGTACTCTGTCCTCTCGTTCTTGGATTAGGGTTGAACTTGTACTCTGTCCTCTCCTTCTTTGACAAGAACCTCAGTCAAGGATTTGAACATTTATTGATTACTTAGTTTTCTACAGTCTAATTAATGAATTAATTAATTTAATTAGATGAATTAATGAACACATTTAACTAATTAAAATTAATACTAGCACATTCCAGCTTTCTAATGAGATTACTTTCCTTGCCAAATACGTATCAAGGCCTATTTTATCCAAATCATCTTCAAGTCGGAGGACAGGAATACCGGTCTGGATATATGTGTCTTTCTTTTTCTTTTGTTAACAAAGCATGCTCAGTGTAGGTTAATGCCATCTGTATTTGCCTCTTTTTATTTCCTCTTTATTAATACAAACCCATTTATCAGTCCTCTTGCTTGCTCAGCCAAAGTGTCGCCCAACTTCTCATTTTTGTCCTTTCCTCTTGATGATTACAAGCCTTCCAGATACTAAAGTAGTTTGTTGATGACTCCTTCTGTATTTTTCTCTAGTAATTGACAAATCAAGTAGTTAATTGAATAGCCAACTTACTTGTAGTGTCATACATTGATTTATACTTAAAGCTTGCATAATAGGTTTAGCTATGATTAATATGAAAGGAAGGAGTTCTCCTGTGAGTATATGACATATTTCTGATGTCTATTTATCAGCATTTGCTTTAAATAAGAGGTGGGCCTAATCTTGGAAAGAGCTTTGCTTGTTTGTTGGAAGGAAACTGAACACTGCCCCAGCTGAAAATGCTGACTCACCTCTGTCTTATTTCCACTTAATTTAAACTCAGCACAAAGTAGCAAAAGAGCACCTTCAGAGGAGCAAACCAAGACTATTGCTAGAACAAGTCTTAGTGAACTACAGGGTTTAGTGAGGAAGGAAGTACATGGTTTAAAAGGCAGAGATAGAGGTAGATTTTCACAGAACATGGTTGTTGAGATGTTTGCAGCAGCTTGAGCGACATACTGGATTGTTTGTCAAACAGCAGCAGAGCTGAAAAATTGTTGGCAACTCATTTCAGGTATTGATGTGGCAATGGAATGGGGAAGGCTGCAGGGTGATTTACGCCCTGGAACCTGAGAGCCCTTCAGCAGTTTCAGAGATGTTTTGGCTTTTAAGATGTTGAGATCTTAGCACATACCTGCACCTCTACATAGTTCAAGTAGCATCAGTGGATTAAGCATCAATTTCTGCCACTGTAGCCTTGGCAAAATTTCTTGGTAATAATTTTTTGGGACAATATCATTCTGTCACTTCTTAATTTGTGTTCCCTTGAAATCAGTAAGACATTCCATCAGCAGTAAAATCCAGATTTCACTCAAATGTGTAAGCAATATTTTCTAGCAAAAGATTTGTTGTGTAGTGCTCATTGGCTTTTTCCCCCTATACTATTGACATTTAATTAGCATAGCACAGATTATCTCTTAGTAAATAAGCAGCATGTTTATAAAAGCTAAACTGTCTTCCTGGTATGTTTCATTGAATGGTAAAATTAATGTTTTTTATTTGCTCAGATGGTTCTTTGGCGCAGTCACACGAGCAGATGCCATAAGACAACTGTCACTCCCTGGAAACCAGGCAGGAACATTCCTAGTTCGAGAAAGTGAAAGTGTAAAAGGGAGTTACTCACTCTCAGGTATATTCTAGTTTTTCCTCCGAAGCAATGTTTAAAAAATTTCGCAGATGATCTGGGCTTTTTTGTTTTTGAGAACGATAAACTGGGCATGAAAATGAAATGAACTTCATAATAATATTTATTTCCCAGGAGATATATAAAGAAAACTTGGCAAGAGTAATTAGAGTTTTTATTTTATAGATTTTGTTTATCAATATGCTCAGAACAGAAATAAACTCTTTTATGCTTAGTACTTCCAGTGTGCCAGCTGTCTTAAAATTGATAGCATTTTCATGATTGAAATGAAAAAAAATACATTGCAGTTGTGCACTACAGTTCTGATTAGTACACAAAATAAAAACATGCTGGCAGATATCTGCAGTTAAAGAACAAGAGATTTCTGCTAGATGCATGCTTAGGTTTATATTTATTTGGTTTTAGGGGTAAAATGACAGGAAGATCTTCAAAGCTGTATTTTAGAATACAGGACAGCCTGTTTCATTGAAAAGATAGTTGTAAACATCAATAAAAGTTTAGATTTATGATGATGATGGGGTGAAATTTAAATAAAGTCCTTTATCTGAATCTGGAAGATTATCAAATAAATTTAAAAAAATGTTGATAATTTTGCTCACTTGCATAGAAGTTCATCACCTTTTTTCATGCTGTCTTCAGTTTGCCCTCAAGGAAGTTGGTTCTTCCCGTGAAGTTCTGAAAGGTAAACTACCATCAGCCAGAAATGAGATTGGTCCTGAGCTGTGACAGAACTGACCAAATTTTTTAATCCAAAAACTGTATTACAGCTGCAGACCTTTGAAAATGCTCTCTGTCCATAAGGCAACTTCTTGCTCTGCTTTATGGTTTTAGTTTCCTTCAAGTGTTCTTCATCAGTGAACTGATTTCATTCAAGGACTGGATGAGACCAATAGCAGTGTGGTGTTATGCAGGGAAGGACAGATAGGCCTGTATTATGTTCTCAGTGCTGGCACTTGAATATATAGCACCTTACTAAAAATCAATGAAAATTCTTTTGCTTGTACACCTAAGGGTGGAATTGCAATTTCTTTTTATTGTTCTCTAACTGTAGCCTTCTAGGAACAATTCAAAAATCTTGATTATTCTGCATCCTAACCACTTCTCTAACAGGAAGGCAACAGTTCCTCGGTTAAACTATGAGGTACTTCAGAGAAAAATCCAAGAGACTGAAAATAAATATTAGGCCAGGATGAAATTGTCCTTTGATGCTGCTGTTTTATTTTTTTCCTTACAAAGATTGGATAGAAAATTTATTCTATCTGATTTAGGATACTTGATTCAATTAAAGAAAAGCTTGTGACAGGCATTTTCCAGGTTTCTGAATAAGCTTATTTGAGAACAGGAGATTTGATGATGACTGATAACAACAAGATATGAAACCATCAGTGTGGATTTGTTCCATGTTGGTTCGTTTGATGAAGGAAGGGAAGAATATGCTGTACACAGAGGCAATGCTTCAGCTACAGGAGTCAGCTCCTCTTCATGCACAAACATGGGTTGTGCTCTGAGTATGTATGCATACATATATATGCACCATCTCAGATTTATTAAACATTTGTGCTCTTTTAGGCAAACGAAGAGGATAAACTCTGAAGCAATCTGCAGACAGTATTAGTGACATGATTTCCCAGTGCTACTAGATCTTTTAGCAGCTTCCCAGACTTGAACATAATATAGCCTCAACCTGCTACTCTCATCTTGAAGAGCTAAATATTGTTTGCTGCTTGCTTGGCTGGCTTGGCTTGGCTGAATGGTGTCTGTTTCTGTTATGCAAGCTCTTTTGCTTCCAACCTAATAGCACACATCATGGTCTAGACACTGTATGTCCATTATCACATTACTTATTGTCTACATTTTGGAAAGCTACTGCATTCTAAAGCAAATGATGAGGTGGTTTGTACTGTGGGAAGTATTAATTGGAAAGAAGGTTGTTTAGTTCACCAGGTGCTACAGAGAAGGCAGTTTTCCTGCATCTCTCCTGTTTGTGTCAGCAGAAGGAATTATGAGACACAAAAGCTGAGGCAGAAGGATGGCTTCTATCTCCATGGTAGCTGATACACTGACAGGGGAGAAGTCACAACCTGATATTTTGGATTATGTCCCTAATTTCTATTTCCAATTTTTTTCAATGCAGAAAAAATAACCCTCCAAAGTCTTCTGTAAGTCTGGTTGGGTTTGCTCTACCTTCTATTGCTGTTTTGGTTTCGTTGCAGAGTAAGATGATAATGGCTAGAAGAGTGACAACTTGGCTTTCAGAATTAAGATCTTTAAGAAAATATTTTAATTCTCTGTCCAGTCTAAGACTTAAGTGTAATGAAGCTTAAAAAAAAAAAGAAGTCAAAAAGGAAGAGAAGGAAGAGAGACTTTTACCCAAGAACCCATAAACTCTTTTTATGGCTTTCATGCTTGATTCCATACTCATATGGGCAGGGTCTAAGCGACTTAATGTTAATTAGGGAGACAAATTATCTCCTTAGGAAAAAAACCAAGAAAAAGAAGAAACCCCTACCTTTAATGAAAATGATACCTTTCAGTTCTAACCTGCCATGTTGGGAAAACTCTCAATTTGTAACATTTAGATAATTAATGACTACTTAAATTAAAACAAAAAAGTTGTCTTCAGAAAGGTTTTTCATATCTGTGAATGGTAAATGGAAAGCTCATCAAACAAGATAGGCCACTGAGATGTGCTGCTATAAATTTAAAGTGTTTGACATTTTAAAAATAGGTTTTCCCATTTTGAAAAATGCACATGTTTTTGACAGATTTTTATGTTGATGACTTCAGCATCTGGTGTGAAATGTATTAAATTTCAAACATGTTGGTGCCATCTTAGACATTGCCTCTTTTTAATTAAAAGCCATAATTTAGATGTGCCCAGCTTAATTGAGTGTCATTGCCAATGAGTGCAGGAGGCTCTTTACTTAGCCCGTCACTGAATAATGGTATCTGAAAGACTTACTGCATTGAATAACAATGTACATGGGTTGTGTTTCCTTCAGTTTTCTTCTCCATGCTCCTAAAAGTTATTGTGTCATTTCCTCTAGGCCAGACTGGATTTCAGTATAGGGAATTGTTTAAGGCAATAGACTCGGAGGACTGATAAAATTATGGCCGTAGTAAGAGAATGATTTCAAATCTGCCTCTGCATGTGTTCTGCACTGGTGAGGGTGATCTCATGAGCCACCATCTTCCCTCATCCACCCTGAGCATGGAGACAGAGCTCCTGCTGTCAGCACTGCATGGCCAGTGCTGAGTAGAACAGCTGACAGGAGTGATGCTGGGACATATCATTGTTGGAAGTAATGGGCTGTTAGTCTCTCCATGATTCATTTAGTGAAGAAGTTGACTCTGCTGATAACACCATAAATTTTTTCTGCCCTGGAGAAGGAGTAGTAAATTGCTGTATTCTCATTCTTCAGGTGACAAAATCTACTTCTGCATAGTCCAGTCATATGAAGATGGATAGCAGGGAGAGGAGAATGCTTCTGTTAAACTGAAACAATGTAGAAATCTAATAGGGAGCTGTGATTCTTTAAGGAAGGGCAAGTTGAGGAGAAAGCCACCACAGCCTTCAAACCTAGCTGCTGTAAAGCTGTGTGAAGCTGTTCATTCCTGTCCTGTTTCGTGGTCTGGCATGGATGTGGAGATGACTGGAAGGGGTTATGGTTAGCTCTCCCCTGAGTGACATGTGCTCTGTATCATGTTGGCAGAAGAGCCACACGATGCTGCAGCCCTGCAACTGTGTGGTGCAGGACTTGTATAGCCAGACTCAGCCCCAGAAGAGCCACACGATGCTGCAGCCCTGCAAGTGTGTGGTGCAGGACTTGCATAGCCAGACTCAGCCCCAGGATACAAGTAACAACCCCCTGTCAAGTAGTGCACTCATCTCAGCTACTTATCACTAGAAGAGATGGTATCAGCCAACAACCCCCTGTCAAGTAGTGCACTCAGCTACTTATCACTAGAAGAGACGGTATCAGCACAGAAATTTTCTCTAGCTTCTGCGCACACATCACCACCTGACCTGGATGCTGTCAGTCATAAGGCTTCATAGAAGGCTCATTTAAGAAATTAGAGCACATCCTTCAAACCAGCTCTCTGCATTATTGATGTTAGCAGCTTCACAAGTAATGATTAGTATGCTGCTAATAAATAAAGCAGGTAGTCAAACTACTATTACTTGTGATATACAACTGAGACTGGATTAACACAGTCATCCTGCTGGCCTTTTCTTCAATGCATCATAAAGAGTAATTCATTTGTCTAGATGCATTTTCCTGCAAACATTTTCAGGCTATTGCTACAGAAGTACTCTTTCTTTCATTTTGTTGCACTCCCATTTCCAAATGATACATCACATCAATATACATGCATTTTGTAATTAAAAAGTGCTAATTATGGGTGATAATTTAAAAAGAAATGGCATGTGAAAAGTGTGATGCATTTATCCTTATAACTTGGGTTTTATCCTCATTCCTGGTCCTCATGCAGAATTGTAAGTTGTCAGCAGATCCCTAAAAATCCTGAGGTGGAGAGAACTCGCCGTGTTTGAGCGGCTCCTGTCTGCCCTCTAGTGGTCTGGGATGACAATTGCATAGGACACTGCAAAAGTACTTGGTCATCCATGATAGTACTTAAGGAAGGAAAGATTTTCCAAAATGTGGTGCTTCACATTTAGTTCTACCCCAGAGTTTCTCCTTCTGGCCAATCCTAAGACTCACTACATGATTCCCATTCTACCTTTTGGCTTGATTCTCAATCTCACTGGCCGCTACGCTAACTGGGGAGGCTTCACCTTGCTCCCTCACCAGCTCTAACAGGTGGCAAAAAGGTCTGTCCACACTTTTACATACAAGTCTATTGCTAAATCTTACAGATTGGTAACATTCACTGAGCTCTGAGCAATTTTCCACCTGAAATTCCTGGGATCACAAAGCCTCCTTCTACTGATGCATGTGTCTTCTGTTTGAGACACAGAAAATTTATCCTACTACTTAAACATATTTCCTCTTAAGTTATGCTTTATATGCTCAGGATTCCTCAGTACCAGCTAGGTTTATTGTGGAACACTGTTAATGTTAAAGCTAACAGCTGCAGCAAAGATACGAACTAAAATATTTACCCTTCAGTATGTAACATAAACTCTCCATTGCCATTGGAAATGGACAGTGACGTCTAAGGAATGGAGTGTCATGCCAATGACACCCCACATAAGCAACTAAATACTTTTCCAGCTCTTCTGAATTGCTCTCTTTCCTGATGCTCAGCCCACTGCTGCTACCACCAGTATTCCTTTATAAAGGAGATCTCTAAGCTAGTGGTCTCCAAACTTTTTTGCTTGTGTACCTCTACCAGGAATAAAAGGGTTTTGAGCATTCACCCTAGATATATCTTTATTTATGCTTTGTAAATTACATACATGTACTAATCTACTGATAGATTATATAAATTATAGAACATACACCAAAAAATGTAAAAGCATGGGATAACTATGAAAAAATGGTATTTAAAAATCTTTATTTTGTTTTATTTGCAATGGTACAAAAAGCCTTTTTTTCCTCACATCCCAGTGGATTGTCTAGGGCACTTCCTGCTTTGCATGCATGCTGCTTTGGAGATCAGTGCTCTAAGTCATGTATAATATGGATATCAGAAATTGTGAGCCTAATATTCCTTAAATAGTACAGTAGATAAGTGACTACAATTTTGTCCATCTCTGATCTGGTGCTGGTCCAGGTCTAGCCCCAGCATGCAGTGGCCTGACCTTCTTTCTGGCACATCTAAAAAGTGCTCTGATGATCACAATGGAGGACACTTTGGGTGTGATAGTATGCAGGTAAATAACCTATAGAAGATGAGGAAAGCAAAATCTTTTTACTTAAGAAACAGCAGATTAGAAGAAAACACATTTCAATTGAAAGAAATTAATCAAGTACCAAAACAGAGCAGTATTCACCTGATTTTTATATATTCCAAACACGCATAAACCTCAAAAAACTCCATGGAAGATGTGAGTGCTTTTCAGAGAATCATGGCCATGTGGAGAGCCTATCTGTTTCCTCTAAAATGCCTGCCAGCCCTGCAGCTGCTCTTTGGAATGTTCACACAAATAGAGGAAATATTAAAACCTGATTAAATGAATCCAATGAATCAGATACTTCTGGCTGGTTTTAGTGTCTCCAAAGAGAGAAAACATGAGCTGCCTCACAGAAGTTGTATTTATGTACTTCTGCATCAGTTCCTATGGTGCAAGGAAGAATCTCCAAACCTGAATGGCTGAAGACTGATAGACTAGATGTGTTAAGCTATCTGAACAATGGACTTTGGTTTGAAAGAGGGTTTTTTATAGTTGTCATATTTGAAACTAAAGTAATTTATTTTAAGGTCCTGATAAATCTATTTAGGAACTTTATGTTGGTTTGGTCACAAATGTTATTGTACCACTGCAATAATTCCTGAAAACTTAATTTATTTAAATCACTTTAGTTTTTGATGGTTCATCTGTGAAGCACTACAAGATTGGAAAGCTGGATGGAGAAGGCTATTTCCTAACCAGAATGAAAACTTTCAATACTCTGAAAGAGCTGGTTGACTATTATAGCACGTACAATGATGGCCTCTGTGTTTTGCTCAGAAAGCCATGCCTAAAGGTAAGCATGGATGTTACACTGTGCAAAGTGTTTTTTGTAAGCTAAGTCATCATATGTCTGTCAGAAAGTGTTGACTCCATATCAGGTTCTACTATTTCAAAATGTTGATAATATGCTTATCAGGAAGTTCTGGGCAGTGCTACAGTTTCATTCTTGAAACTCACAATAATAAAGTACTATGCCATTTTGAACAAATCATCAAGTGGCTGGGGAGAAAATATGCCAAATCATGATTTATTAATACCTTTTTATAAATATATATGGAGATGAAGTCTCCAACTTCATAATTCTAGCTGTCCATAAGTAATTACTGAGACAAAACCGCAAGGTTTAGGCAAGCAGTATGTCATTGTTCAAAAAGCTTGCTAGAGGGATGATTTCTAATTTTTACATTTAATGGCAGGGTATTTTCTTTAGCATATTTCTTATTTCTAGCAAAAAGTACCCAGTATGTGGGTTGTATTTTATGTTCTTGGCTCACTTTATCACGTGTGTGTACTCTAAGGAAACATTATTTATGTGTTTCAACTTTACATGACATAGTTAACAATGATTTGCATATGCTGTTTAAAACATATTACAAGTTTCAGTTATTGTGTTTTTTTCTTTTACCAGGTACAAATTCCTACCACTTTTGACTTGTCATATAAAACTGTTGATGAGTGGGAGATAGACCGAAAATCTCTGAAATTGGTGAAAAAATTAGGATCTGGTCAGTTTGGTGAGGTATGGGAAGGAGTGTGGAATAATACCACCTCAGTGGCAATCAAAACCTTAAAACCAGGTATGTGAATTACTCTTAAATACCAATAATGTGAAATGTTAGCAAGGGTACTCCTTTGCTTTTTTAAAGCAACTGAAAAGAGGGTCTTAAAATCTGTGCACTTAAACATGGAGATTAGTAAAGCTCAAGGCCCAGATATTCTTTGGTATTTTGAACTACAATTTTATATAATTTTCTGTTTCTGGATGAGCTGAACTCATTCAACATCTGTATTACAGAAAATGGCAACCCCAGCAAGGGTTGTTCATCTTTTTGTACAATATTGCTTGTATGGAATTGTGTAAATACATTATGTCTCTAGGTGAAGTAATTGATTTGCTACTGGTTTGTCATCTGTAGAATTTTTCTAGTGATTAAGATGCTATATTACAATGATTTCTTTGGTAATGTAGACTATGTGCTATGCTAAGTTTGTACTTAAGAAGTGCTTTAATCTTAAAATTGATTCAATAAAGTTTCTCAAAGTTTTTGATACGCAACATTAATACCCAATATTTGCATGTAATATAAGATTGTGACTAATACAGCTTTTAGCATTTTTCTTAATGATGTTTCATTAAATTCAAGTACTTTGTGCATTTTAAATTGACAACATAAAATACCTGCCAGCAGATGGCAAGAACCACATAGATGAGAAAGGTAGCCTCGATGATATACATGTTTTTTTAAAAGAACTAACAACTTGAGTTGTAGTTAATTGAAAAAACTTGTGTTGGGCATTAATGAACATGGGTCAGGAAGCAGAACAGATTCAGATCTTTGATTCAGAATAGCAGCAATATGCTTGAGCCCTGCTTGAGTGGTCTCCTGAACATGGAGGAATTTAAGCAGGAAGTAGTTTAATTTTAAGGCTCTCTTGTATCAGGATGTTGTTTTTGTTTCGGGACTTGCAAATTGAAAACAAATGAGCATCTTTTTTTTGCCTCTGCTTAACTGAAAATATAAAAACTTCTCAGACTAAAGACCTTCTATAATTCATGTGAAAGATAGTACTTTTTTCAGTGAATGGGTGAGCATCTTCCTAGTGACCCAGTAACCACAGACACCGTCTTGAAATCACTTTCTTACTGGGATAAACATAATATTCACTGCAAACTCGTTATTATGTACAGACTAGAACAGTATAGTGGAAGAAGTTCCTTCAACTGTGATACCTTTTGGTAGTATCATAGTTCAGCTGGGAAAAAGGGCTTGATTAATCAATACTTTTTCTATCTCAGTTTTTTTTCAATCTAGTCTTACTCCTGTTAAGGTCAACAGTAGAACTCTCATTGATTTCACAGTGGGCTATATTGAGTTAGGGCAGACACAAGCCCCACCTGTACACGATGCTTGGATAGCAGAGAGTTTGTGATCTAATAGTGTGATAAGGAAGCTGTGCCTTACTCATAGTGCTGCTCAGAATGAAGACTTTGATTCTCAAAGCCATCCTGATAAATTATATAGTTAATACTGAATCTCTTATGACTGTAATTTGTGAATTATCTCATTCTACAAAAACAGTTCAAATAGTCTCAAATGCAAGCATTTAACTTTGTAATATACTTCTCTAGTGACATATCCTCTTCTACATATTGTTTTTCACCATTTGGAGTGCCTTACTGTAGTCAGCACACCAGTTTTCCATAGCTTGTTCTCATTGTTGCTCATGAGGAATAACACTTCACTAATCAATGAAAAATGCCAATATCCTCACCCTAATTTGAGTAATAAATGCTTAGCTTGATGGTAATAAAATGTCAGCAAAGGTTAGGTCTGGTAATTTCATTCATCCTAATATAAAGGTGATAAGTGAATGGCAAACATTGTGGCTTATGAATAATCAAGAAATACATGTTATAAGTTGACAATTGAAGTTTCCAGTATTCACATGGGCAGTATTTCAGGATTCAGGTGCAACACACTGTAAAATGATCCTCTGCTGTTGCTAGGCTCAAAGATCTAAATCAGTTGTCTTTGCAACGGGGCAGAAAGGGGTGTATTTTAAACTATGGACTTTTTGATAAGCTGTTTTACAGTGTAGGTTTACTGGAAAAGAAAGTTATCAGAACAACAGAGGACTGTGTTAAATTTGAAGTGATCTGGCAAATATAGGGGGTTGGGATGGAGAGGGTTCTGTTAAAAAGGCTTTACCACCAGCAAAATTGTGAAATGGAAAAATGTGCTTATTACGAGGCAGGAGAAGGTTGATCAAGCAGAGTAATCACATGGTGAACAATATAGAAAAGCATAATGCAATCAGTGCATCATAGATTTATGGACCCGAAGGCCAGAAGGGATTTATGTATTTTGCAGTGTACATCTGTTCTGGATCATGTATAATGTGAATTGCCATTACATTTCATGCCCCTGCTGATATCAGTTTTTATATTTAACTAGACTAGTTAATAGCTAGAAGTCTTCTAGTCCCACAACGGGGGGACTATATGAATGTGGGCCTAATTTCTCATCTGAGTTTACCTGTTGTTTTCTCTTTAACCCTTGTTATGTCTTCTTGTAATAAAATAAAACCTCTTTGCATACATCAGTTTTCTCCCCAATCTGGAGGTACATACAGAGTGAGTTAAACCAATTTTCAATTGTCTTTAGAAAGGCTAAATATAGGTTTTCTGTGGTATTCTTCTCATTTGTCAAGTAGTTTTTTCTGGACGTAAACTGATTTTGGGCTGTCTCTGCTAAAAGGCTTAAACCCAAGGAGGCCAATGACATCCTGGCCTCTATCAGAAATACGGTGGCTAGCAGGACCAGGACAGTGATTGTTCCCCTGTACTCAGTGCTGGTGAGGCTGCAACTTGAACCCTTTGTTTAGTTTTGGGCCCCTCACTAAAAAAAGACATTGAGGTGTTGGAGCATGTCCAGAGAAGGGCAACAGAGCTGATGACGGGTATCGAAAGTAAGTCCTATGAGGACTGGCTGAGGGAGCTGGACTTGTTTATCCTGGACAGGTGGAGGTTCAGGGGAGACCTTATTGCTCTCTACAACTGCCTGAAAGGAGGTTGCAGTGAGGTGGGGGTTGGGTCTCTTCTTCCAGGTAACAAGCGACTGGCCAAGAGGAAATGGCCTCAAGTTGTGCCAAAGGAGGTTTAGATTGGAAAATGGGGAAAATTTCTTCATGGAAAGGGCTGTCAAGCACTGGAACAGACTGCCTGGAGAACTGGTGGAATCACCATGCCTGGAAGTGTTCCAAAAGGGATGTGGGTGTGGCACCTGGGGACAAAGAACTGAGGTGAACATAAGTGTTAGGTTAATGGTTGGAATTGATGATCTTAGAGATCTTTTCAAACCTTAATAATTCTGTGATTCTATGACCTTCAAACCTGAAGGAAAAATTAATCTCCCAGCGTTCTGGTGAGATGGTAGTGATGGGTTTTTCCCAGAGCCAGTTCTGTCATGATGCAAATTTGTGATTCGTGACTTGTGAGTAATTAGGGTATTCAGAAATTTGCTTCCATTCCAATTTGGAGCAAGAGCCAATTTTTCAAATATTGCACACAAACTGGAAATTTCCCAACTGCTTCTTTCAGAAACATTGCTGTGCAGCATACTAGCTACATTTTCCCAATTTTTAGGTATCTAACATCTTAGATATATCAGGATCTTTTAATAATTAGTGGGAAGAAATAAGCACTCACATGTCAGATAAATCATATTATAGATCAAAAATGCACATTAAAATCAGAAAATAACATGCTGTTAAAACATATTTCTTTCCACTGATTGTAAAGTTTGGATGCAAGGAATATAAAAATCTTAAAATGTCTTCCCTCCACCCCTCTCTTCTTCTCAGGCTTAATTTCATGCACAAATTCTCTACCTCATCCCTTACAGTGGTGCAGTGGGACAGGGAATGGGGTTTTGGTCCATACATCTCAAGTTGTCTCTACTGCTCCTTCCTCCTTGGGGGAAGGGCTCCTTACACTCTTCTCCTGCTCCAGTGTAGGGTCCATCCTACAGCAGATAGTCCTCCATGAACTTGTCCAACTTGAGTCCTACCCACGGACTGCAGTTCTTCACGAACTGCTCCAGCGTGGGTCCCTTTCATAGGGTGCAGTCCTCCAGAAGCAGGCTGCTCCAGTGTGGGTCACATATTTCCACTGCTCTCTTTTCTGGCTGCTGCTGGTGTTGCACAGGTTTTCTTTCCCCCTTTCTTAAATCTGTTATCTCAGAGGCACTACCACCATCACTGATGGGCTTGGCCTTGGCCAGTGGTGGGTTCATCTTGGAGCTGACTGGCATTGCCTCCGTCAGACATGGGGGCAGCTTCTAGCATCTTCTCACAGAAACCAACCCTGTAGGCCCCCACTACCAAAACCTTGCCACGTAAACTCCATACATTCTACCCCTCAGCTCTGTGTATCACATACTTAAGCTTTATCATTAAAGTGCACATTCATCACACAAACTTTACAAATTTTATTCACATCAACAAAAAGAATTCTCCACACCAAAGTCAAAATACCATGATCACATCGCTGAAGTGAACAATTTACACACAACCCATGCCTTGCCCCTTCAGCACAATAACAAAACTGGAAATTCCACATGATCCTTCCACTCTTTGCTCTCTAGTATTGTTCAGTCCATGTCTTGCCCGTTACTTCTCCTTATCCTTATTACAATCTGTTGATCCCTGTGACTATAAATGAAAAGCAGTAGTAATGTGATGCCTTCATTCAGGTAATTCCCTTATTTGTTCATTGGTGTTTGACTCTGTTTTGGGGACATCTGTGAGATTTTACCAGCCAAAACCATAGCGATGGATGTGTGAATGAAGAAACAAAACACAAGAACATCTTTGCCGTAAGGAACATATCTGACTTTTGAGTTGTTGACCTACAGTCATCCAAGAGGTGTAGGGATCAGTAGACAGGAAAATAGTCTAGAAGCCAGCAGTTGCTATTTCTCTTCCTGACTCCACAGCACTGCCTTGATGCAGGTCCCTGAACATGTCATTTCACATTTCTGTTTTTATTTCCTCACTGAGACATGTTTTTTTCTATTTAAGTGGAAATCATTGCAGCAGGGATTTGCACTTCATCCTATGCTGAGTGTGATGGATTTTCTAGAACCTATTGTCTGGGCTAGCTTGCTTCTCCAACTGTCAGCATGTGAAGCAGACATCTATCATCACCAATTAATCGTATCTGATAAAGTTTCTTAGGACTGTTCAAGTTGACAGATGCATTTGTCATTATCATGTTGTAAAGCATCTCCCAAGCTTCTCTCTGAGTGGAAGCTGCCCAAGCATGATTTTTTTTGAGGCTTTCTCAAAATAGTGTCTGGGTTGTTACTGTCAGTGAAGTTTTTAAAAATACTCTCAGTTCTTCAGTATGTCATCTCTTCAGTGCATATCCAGTGTAAAAAGCTTTGCACTGAGGAAAGTCTCCCAATTTCCCTGAGAAAAAAGAATTATTTTATTCCATTTAGTTTAGTATGTGACCTTACACTAACTTGTAAGTTTACTTCTGTATGTTGACACTTATCATATTATTAAAATCTAGAATAAAATACTTTCAAAAAGAAGATAATCAGAACTGATATATCTGCTTAAATTAGAGATGATTCCTGGCAAAGCAACACATAGAACATATCAAGGAAATAGATTCTAACATTTGGTTCATAAGAATGACTTTGACATTTACAAAAATATTTTTCATTCAAAAAAACAAATTATCAAACCTGTATTTTCTTCAGGTACTGATAAATCTACTCTCAGACTGGAGTGTTAAACAAGGGATACTTGTTTCAGTTAAGGCTTCTGTTGACTGGTTGTTTTGTGTTCAAGTGGTTTCTACTTAGAGTAACCTGCTTTTCATATGGTGTTTACCACTTACAGCTGAAAATTTACACTTCATTAAAATACACACAATTCAACTACAAGCTAAAAAATCCCCCAGTTATTTGAAACTCTATGTGGCACATATTTCATTCCTCAAAGTGGTGTATTGTTACTTCTTTGCCACTATTCTAACAGGCTTTATCCAACTAATTTGTAACTAATTTGCTTTTAGAGGCAACTTTTGCTTATCCAGTTGCTAAAACGTAATCTTGGGCAAAACACTGATAAAGACACTTTTATATTTTTTTCATTTGGCATTCAATCCTCTTATTAACTACAATCATAGAGCTACAGGGCTCTGGGAGGGGTTGGGCACTGTCTGCTATGTGTACCATTTAAAGCTATAAACTAAGTAAAACTGAATGCTCTTTAAAATATGCAGGTAATACTGATCTTTGTCACTGGTTTGTTATCACTATTATTATTATTTATTTTTACAGTGTAAAGAAGGATTTGCAGCTATGCAGCTAACAGAATAATTCCCTCCTGATCAATTTATTGGAAGTTGTCATATGTGAAAAACATGTTGCTTGTTTTCAGTTTGTTGGAAGAAGTTTATAGCATGATTAAACTGAGAAATTCCTTGTAGGCAAACTTTGACGATGGGAACAAATCAGACTGTCATATTCTATGGGGTGAAGAAATCCTGTATAATGATCCATAGAGGGCTCATGATTTGGTAGACCCTAAGTGAGCACATGCTTTATCCTTTTTAGGATCAACTTGTATGACTTTGGCACTGATACTAAATCATTAGTCATGCTTTTGCACTTGCATTTAGAGGGAGAATACTTCACACTATGCAGCTTCTCTGTCGATTTTAGGTTGATCTCCATGACAATGCATATATCTTGAAAAGAGTAAGCAAATATGGCACAGTATCAAAGTGAGTCCAAACCCTATAAAGACAACCCCAGGCTTTTATTTTTTCTTTTTGTTTTTAAATCTTGAATTGGTGCAAAGTTCAAATAGATCTGTAAATATTCTGTTGCTCTAAACAGGAAAAGAACAGAGATCTTTTTATCTCTGACTGTCGTAATCTTTACTTTATCCAGATCAAGTATGATCATTTACTTTTCATGCAGTCCCTCACTTTCCTCTGACAGGGACAAAAGGGAATGAGTATAGCCTGTACCTGTTGATGAGATGTATTATTGGCTGCTCTCCATTTATTGATGGCATGGAAATCCATTAACTTTCACCATCCCTCCTAATGACATTCTACAAAGTATTGCCAAATTGGACTCCATGGGACTGCCAAGGGAAGTATGAGGACATGGAGGAGAGGAGCACCTGACCCTTGCGATAATGTTTGGTTTCCCAAGTTGCAATGTCAAATGGCTCTTTTTTTCATAAAGTCTATGTCAGAAGAATTTCTGAGTCATTCCTCTTGTATTGATGCAAGGGCATGAAATCACACATCACTACTATGTTTTGAGAAATAGGTTGGAGCGTTTTTCAGGAGGTAGCTCTCAAGGTAGGTGTTGGGTGGAAGTGGCCCAGGCTGATTTGCCAGTTAGTTTTGTAAAACAGATTTTCTGGTGGAGTTTTACTGCCATTTAACATCCTCCCAGAATTTCACTTAATTTAAACATCCATGTTTGGAACAGAGTCAAACTCCCAAATGAACCTTGTTGGTTGCCTAATGCTAAAAAAACCCCATAAAGACTCTTATTCTTGCAGTCTTGGCTTCTCAAATGACTCAGTTTTCTAACACCAAAAGAGTTTATTTTTACACATGACGTAGAGCAGAATAATTTGGATAGATTTCCATGCCCACTCATTCTCCCAGTCTTCCCTGTAATATTTTCTTAAGTATTTTGATTTGGGCAGAAGGAGACATTTGAGTAGTTGAAGAAGCATTTTGAAGCAGATATTATTTACCAACTTCCTCAAATATCTGACAATATCTGGTCACTATTGGATCACTCATAGAGAAAGTTTTGCTTCTTTATTTGTGCATGTTTTTCTAATTGATACCCTATTCAGGAAATATGATCTTTAATCCTAAATTTGCCATGACTGTAGCTTCTTGTATCATTTCTGATTGTTTCTTTCACATAGTTTATGCATTGACTCACTGTGTATATGAATAGAACTAGAGATGTTATCTTACACTGATAAAGCTGGGATCATTTTCTGTTAAGCTACTTCAGCATTTAAGGGATTGTAAAATTTATGTTACATCTGTGTGTCACAAATGAGTGTTTTAAGGTCTCCTAAAGAATCACCAGCAAAGGTATCAGCAAAAGCATGTTTAATATAAAAGTGAAAGCACAGTGAAGTTCATTGGCAAGGGTCACTCTCCTACTTACTAGGTGGCTAAAGCACATCAAGGAAAAGCAAACTAAAATCCAAAATCAATCAATGAACCAAAATAATGCAAAATATTATCTACCTGGAGGGTTGTGGTAGGGGGAAAGAAAAGGATCAGGGTGGGGAAGAGTAATACTGAAAAGGAATAAGGAAAAGTCACAAAGTTCAGAGTAGACCCCCATGCTGACTGGACTTGACCAACAGTTTGGTTCTAAAGATTTAACAGCCCTTAAACTTAACAGCACTTAATCGGTAGCTTAAGTTAAAAGATTTAACAAAGGATTTATATAGAATTTACAATAGAACAACTGAAACTCACAGGCCTAACTTACTTATAAATCTTAAATCCTTAAGAATCTAGGAAAGTGGCATTCATAGTACATTTGCATATTCACACTCACAGACTTAAAGGATTCTGTACGAGGTTTACCTGTAAAAATTCTTTTTTAAATCAGTGAAGTACATATGTTGGATGCCTTAGCGTCTTCTCAACAGGTGAAGTGTTGAGGACTGGGGGTATCAGCCCAAGATCCATCATTCTCATTCAGAAGTCCTCTAAGTATATCAAGCGTGACAGTTCACTGGCTCAGAGAGTCCCCACTCAGAGAAATTGCTTGTCTCAGCCCGCGGTGGTCCAGGAGAGCTCAAAGGGTCTCATTTTGGACCAGTGTTTATAGGGTTGCAAGAGAGTTGGTTTTAGTCATAGTAATTTTCCATCCTGGCCACAATTCAAGTCAGTCACTTTCTTTGAAAGTTTGCTAATGAAAATATTATTCCACTTGGGTTGTTTTTCAGGCAAGAGAAATAAGTTTCCAAGGTTGCTCGTTTAAAAAAAAGGATCTCATTAGACAGCTGGGAACAGACAGTGTTTCTGATAAGCTGGATTGGAGCTTAGCTCAGGTGCTGTTCATCAAAGCTGAGGCCTAACGAGCATTTCTCAGACCACAGTGCAGCCTGGAGCAGGAGTAGGATGCACACTGCACTGTGCATGTATTAGTATACAGTATATAATACAGCTGCTATTATATGAGCATTGTAAATAGTTATTTGTTTTTATAAAATGCACACTTCTACTCTGTATATGCTGAAGTGATTTCAATGCTTTCAGGCTTTGATTGCTGAAGCTGAAAAAATAGTGCAACAAATTCCTATTGTAGCACTAGTTTTCTGTCAGATATTTTATGTTCATTACCTAGGAATTCTCACCTCAATTTCTGGTCATTTTGTTAACCAGTTGTAACATAATTGTTTGTTTAAACGGTATCTGTTACATTCTAGCCTCACTTTTTTTCCTGTTTGGGGGAGGTCTAGGGATGGTTGATTTTAGTCTTTATGTTTCTGGTGGCTGGAACACATATGTTCTCTGTCCCTGTGCAACTGGCATGTTTCACTCATTAACTGTTTGTTTCGGCTGCACTGTCTGTTTTCTGTGGGAACTGTGAAGATTTGAGATGCTAATGTACTTTCAAAGACAGAAAACAATCTCAGTTATTCCCTTAAGACTGCCAGGCTGGTGGGAAGGCCTTTAATAACCTCAGCTTGTGTTTTGTTATATGCTGTTGTTTCAGGTTCAATGGATCCAAAAGACTTTCTGAGGGAAGCACATATGATGAAGAAGTTGAGACATCCAAAGCTTCTACAGCTTTATGCCATCTGTACTTTGGAGGACCCAATTTATATTATTACCGAGCTGATGAGATATGGAAGTCTTCTAGATTACCTTCAAAGTAAGCAAATTACTATAAACTCATTTTAGGGGTGCCTCAGCTGTCAGTTTAGTAAATACACTAACATAAAAGATAGCAGTACAACAACCTGGCTTAATACAAAACTGCATTATTTGCTGCTTGTGGGGATGAGAGAAGCAGAAAGAAAGGTTTATGAATTTTTGACATGCCAAAGTATTCGAGAAGTAGGAGAGAATCACATTCACAGTTTGATTCTTGCCTTATAATGACCCATATTTTTCCACACGGTTCTATGACTAGATGGGAACATACACGAATGGAATAAAAATATAAGCATCCAGAAGGATAGGTCATCGTATTTGACATGAAATAGAGGCACTTCCACAAAATGTACTTAACAGCTTTGAAAGCTATTACTAGTCAGGGGTAGCTTTTCACTATGAATTTGTCCCTTGCCTATTGCATCAGGGCTTTTATCTCAGCAGCGCTTCAAAGTGCTCTTTTGAAGGCAAATAATAATTAAAAATGAAATTGTACAGCCTGGAATAGACTAGCATAGCGATTGCACTTTAAGTTCACTCCTGTTACTGAGAAATGCTTGATTCTAGTGTTGTTACCCATTTTCAGCTTAGCAGATGTCTGTGAGATGCTAAATGTCTCTAAAGCTGTAATGATCTCTTGAAGACAAAATGTTTGCTGCAATTGCCATGCTGAAATTCTTCTCTGTTTCCAGCCCATAAAGCAAAGCCCTGTGAAATACCACAGACAGTATTTACCATGACACATGCCTTCCCCATCTTCTCTATGGAGCCATTTTTTAAATGAGGCTCAGTCCATGGACAATTACAACTAAAGAAATCTCTGATAGAGGTGCAGCCCCCCAGGAACTGTACAGAGAGGGTCTGCCATGATCTTGGGCCAGATCATCTACAGTTTTGTAGGCATTTAGTGGCCAGAGGTAGCAAGGCACAAATTTCCTTTAAATTCTCATCTTTGGTGCCTTTGTGAGCAGATTGCTGCTTCTCTGATTGAAAGAGCCTGGCCCATCAGGAAATGATTGCTGTGCATGAAAACATATATTGCACGTGAGAAATAGCTCTGAGAAAGCCAGGATGAGTCACAGCTATTGCAGAGGTGAAAATTGGCCCGTGTGCACAGACTACAACATGTCCAGGGGCACCAGTGCTGCAGCCTGGGTGTGGATCAGTTGCCAGCAGATGCACAGCAGCTGCCCTTGCCATGGGCAGCACGTGTATGCAGCCTGCTCCTTGCTTAAGTGTTTATTCCTGTAGGCCTGCCTTAGAGATTGTGGAAAGTAGGTTGTTTTCCAGGCAACTGTCAAGATAACCATAAAAATGTCCAGTTGAAACCCAGCCTAGTGGTATCTCTCCTTGTCTGATGGCCTATGCACAGGGAGGTACACAGAACTGTGAGGTGGAGGCAAAGACCAAGGTGCTCTGATAAGCAGTGGTCAGAGAAAAGTCATTGCTGTCAGTGAGGGTAATAAGGAAAGAGATTTGAAGCTTATAGAGCTCTGTGACTGGAAGTGATCTGTATCTGCTGGCAGAGAGTGCACAGTTCCTGATAAGTTTTCTTGAGACGCAGCCACTGCAGGGAACAGAAAAATATTTGCAGAAGGCTTCTGTCTCTGTGCACATTATGGGTAAATATGGCAAACTAGAGCTGAGGAAGGTCCAGAGATATTCTTTGGTTGTTTCCCCTCCTAGAAATGCATAGTATGCTTTTCCAGCTTTAAAAATCCCTAGTATCTTATTTGCAGTGAGTATCTCATTCTACCATAATGACAGCTACTTAATAATGATGGGCACGTGAATTCCTGGTGTACCCTGCAAGTCAATGTAGTTTTTGATAGTTCTTCATGAACACTGCTATGCAGAGGTATTGAGCTGCCACCAGTATGAGCAAAATGCAACTGAAAACTTTTCTTTGTATTGGATATGAATGTAATTGTTATAAATGTATGAATGCTTTTACCAATTCTGATAGACCTGGGGCTTGTTCTGGCAGGACACAGTCTTGAAGTTTGATGAATTATTATGGAAGCAATGTCCTCACCAGAGAAAGTGCTGCTTATTTATTTTTTATCTTTTCTTCTTTTTTTTTATTGTTAGGTACCTGTCAATGAGAATATTTTCCTGTATTTTCTATATGAAATATTGTGCTTCATTGCTTAGAACAGGGTGCAGACCTAAGATTTCTTTAATATTTCCTCTAATAAATTTTTCACATACAGGTGATAGTTTTGTCAAAAAAAATAGCAAAAAAGGACACAGAGCTGCTACAATTTCTTTCTAGGTTAAAGAATATTCCATGAGAAGGCTAATAAATTCACCAGTAGTGCCTGATTTTGAGTGTGAAAGTTATATAAATATATATATAAATAAAACTTACAGCACCTTCCAGTACCTAGAGGGGGGCTACAAGACAGCTGGAGAGGGACTTTTTACAAGGGCAAGTAGTGATAGGACAAGGGGGAATGGCTTTACACTGAAAAACAATATATTTAGATTTGGTAATTCTTAGAAATTCTTCACTATGGGGGTGGTGAGGCACTGGGACAGGCTGCTCAGAGAAGTTGTGGGTGTCTCATCCTTGGAGGTGGCCAAGGCCAGGTTGGATTGCCTGCTGAGCAATCTGATTTAGTGAATGGTGTCCCTGCCCATGACACAGGGGTTGGAACTAGATGATCTTTAAGTCTCTTTCAACCCAAACCATTCTATGAGTCTACATGAACTTATTTTTTTGGGTTGTCATTGCATTTTTTTCCTCCCTTAGAACATTTTAAAACAAACTAAAGCACATGTATGCCCATATGAATACAGCAGTAAGCTATTCTGAAGTGCTCTGTCTGAACCAGCCAAATGGAAGCTGGGTCTGGTCTGGAAACTTCCATAGCTGTACTAATGCAGTGCAGTGCTTGAACTTGTAAGCTTTGGCTGGCCTAGCCTGGAATTTTGGAGGTATAGTCAGAAATCTTTGAGTGTGCCATACATGTTTTGCACTTCATATCCCAAAGAGACCCATGCTTTCATCCTCTATCTTTGTGCACACTTTGCAGTTTCTTATCAGCTGAGGCTCCTCCTTAAAGTTTTCCCTTATTTAGCTCTAGAACAGCCACAGTGCGGAACCAGCTGACAGAGGGAAATCATACAAGAAATACTGCAGCAGCCAGGGCAATAGTAGCCTCTTCCACACCCTCAGCCCACAGGCTAAAGGTGTCTACCCAATCTGGTATCCCAAACAGGCCCCAGTGGAAGAAATAATTCTTTCAGCTGCAACTCCACTGATAGAGGTGGATCTTGTCCTAGTGCCTTAGCACAGTGCACCTGAGTGTCCTGCAGGGAATAAGACAGGGAGGGGTTAGCAGCTCTAACTCCTATTCTGCACTTAAGCAGCTCATTACACATGAGGTTTAGGAGTCATATGTTTTTCCCATGACATTGCCATGTTCTGCCTTTTGGAGCAAGCTTGTGTGAAGCTATCCTGGAGCAGAGCAATGACAAACCTGTGCTCAAGTTTGTTTGCATTCTTGTCTGCTCTCACAAGGAGGTGGTTCACAGCCTGTGCAGATGAAGGAGCCACGTGGAAGGGAACAGTTTAAGCTGAGTCACGTAAGCTAGTTTCCATGCTAGGTACTCTTGCAAGGTACTTGTATATATTTAGTTATTTTCTGATTAAATGCAACATAAGCATTATTTGTGGATATATATCTTTGTCCAGCAATATGCATAAAAAATGTTGATGCCTGTCAATTGTCAGAACCACAAAACTTCAGTGTTCTATTATTTTGTGATCTCCCTCTCTCTTTTAAAGGTCAAGGCAACTATTAAACATATGTCTTGGAGAGGAAAAGATGTTCTGAGTCAACAGTAGAAGTAAATAACCTCAGTGCTGAATTATCATGAAAATGAATTTAGCCTCAAAAAAGAAGTAGGACAAGACACATACAGGACAAATTTAATAACTTTAAATTAATTTATTTTGCCTATTCATCTCAGAACATCCAGACCAGCATGAAATTCAAGGCCTGGAGATTGCAGAATAGATTAGAAAACAATGGAATTTGACACTCTTCATGAGGTGGGATTGCAAGGTTTAGTTAGATAAAATGCCAGAATTGGAGGAGGATATGCAAAGCAATGTTAAGACACACTATCACTACAAAGCAATTCAAATTAAACAACAGAAAACTGCTAGCTTTAATGTTAAAGAATGTTAAAGAAATGTTCTATTAATGTAGATTGTTAAAGAAATGTTAATGTAGAATGTTAAAGAAATGTTCTATTTCTTTAACACAGGGGCAATAAGTAAAAGCCACAAACCTGATGGGAAAGAACTGCCAATAAGCCCAGCAGCAAGCATTCAGCTTTTTGATATTGTTAAGATTCTGAAACAGAAAGTTGAAATTTTTTTGAGTATTATTGGCTACTGAAGTAGGCACTCATGCATCAGATGTGCAGCATTTGGGATTGGGTGACAGTGGTGCTTGAATGTAACACTAATTTGGCTTACCTAGATTACGTTGGGGTATAACATTTTTATTATGAGAAGGTCAGCTGTCCCCAAAATACCACAAAGGCCCTGAATGTATTCTAATGTGTTATACCCCTATGATGTTTTTTTGGTTACCTGTCTTACAATTCTTGGCCGTAGTTTTTCATGACCTAAAACTCTTTCCTTCATTTGTGGAGGCAAGTTGCTCTCCTCAAAATTCTTGTACTACTTTGAACAGCTGATCTTTGATTGTCAAATCTCTATTTTTGGGACTTCTGGATCTTAGAGTGGTGGGAATGACATGCATATTGCTTCAGAAAGTTCTACTAGAGAAGCAGGCAGCTTGAAAGCAGCTCAAGGAGCCCTACTGTTGAGTAGCAACAACAGGGATAACAGCATGAAGCAGTCAGGTGGACTGGAAAATGAAAATGAGACTTACACTTGACAATAGATGGTATATTTCCTAGTAAAAATTACTGGACATCATGGAACAAGGACAATTTTGTGCTTTTCCATCTTTAGTCAGCTTTGGCTACACCTGGTGGGTACTGACATTAACTCTTACTCACTGTTTGAAACAGTTTTATGTACTTATCAGAAAGGTGCATACTATGTTCCTAACAGTAGATAATGAGCTTACTGTTTGGACTGTGTCAGCAGCTCCTTCCAGGCCTACATCTAGTCTTTAAGAGCAGATGGGACAGGCATTGTTTTCATGAAACTACCTGCATGACTCTAAGTACTGTCATTTGCTAACCTCTGTCATCTGATTGGGCTGTTACTTTATTGTTTTGCGTGGTTTTGTTAATTTTGTTCATTTGCATTGGCTATTGAACCAGTCATGTCAGTTATCAGTCAGTTATCTCTATCTGAAAGCTGTAAATAATATGTTCCTGTCATCATCTTTTTAAACAGAAGACAGAGGCGCTCGAATCAATCTGACACATCAAGTAGACATGGCTGCTCAGGTGGCTTCTGGGATGGCATACCTTGAATCTCAGAACTATATCCATCGGGATCTGGCAGCCAGGAATATTCTTGTTGGTGAGCACAATATTTGCAAAGTGGCAGACTTTGGACTTACGAGAGTTTTTAAGGTATGTTGTGAGAGGGTGAATTGCTTCTGCTTTTAAGTCTGGAGAACAAAGTGGAAGAGGCCAATGAAAGGACAAACTGTAGCCTCTGAATGGCTGGGTTCAGACAAAAGGCAAGCCCAGGGAGAAAAAGATCCCTAATGTGTTCATTTGTATCCTCTACCTGCATTGTCCCATGCAAGGCTGGAAGCTGGCCTGTGCCTTTGTGCCAGTCTGAAGAAGGCATCCTGGTATCTGCTTCCCACCCAGTCACCAAAGAAGGATCCTGGCAAGCAATACCCTTTGCTGGGCAACTTTTATCCACAATGCTAGTGTCTGCCACATGGAGAGAGATAGAGGAATGAAGAAAAAGTTATATTCCTTAGCCTGTAAGGGAAGGCATATAAAAATGTGCAGACAGCTATTCTTTCCTTGCTCACTTTCCCACTGCCTCCATGATGCTTTGCAAGTGCAGGTAGTAATCATAAAAGGACCTTATGCCTCTCCACAACTAACAATGAAGTTCATAAAGTGAGCTCTCAGAGCTTTAAATCTGATACAGTTTAAATTTCTTTGATATTGCATCGTTTGGGGTTTTTTTCTCTAGCCCTTGAGGACAGGGAATGCCCTGACCAAGATCTCCCTAGGAAAGAGCTGTGGTTTAGAAATGAGATTTCCTATCTCTGAAATAGATTTGATCAGAGTTGGAATGATTTGTTTTGACATATTTTGTGGATTTCAATATGTAATCCATAATTTCTGAGGCCTTATTATTGTTTGGCTTTGTTTGTTTTGGGAGATTTTAAAAAAAATTTATGTTCTGAGAAAGAAAAATAGAGAAAAAAAGTCCTCTGCTTCTCATTTGTTGTTTCCTTTTCATTCAAGCACCAGAAATTGAAGCTCATAACAGAGCTGGATTTATAACATACTGAAGTATAGAATAACACCTTGACAATGGCATCAAGGGACTTTGAAAGTGCTTTTTGCTTAATTTTGATTCTTCTATTTGTGCATAAGTTCAGAATGCACATTTTTTAACATGAAAAATATATTTTAAAATGAACAATGCTCACAATGGATATTTCTCTGCTGTTCTCACTAGAGAGTATAATAATTTACAGCTGTTGACATTTCTTGTTAAAACTGGACTTTACTAAAATACTCAGTCATAGAGTCATTTTGGCAGACTTTCTTAGGAATATCTGTTTCCTAAGCCAAAGCATTAACATGGTCACATGTGAATATCACAAAGGATTAGGTATGAGAAATGAAATCTGTATTTCCACATGCATTAATTGGTATAATTAAACAATTTCTTGTTTCTAGATTGAGTATTACAGTCAAGATGCAAACTGTATCAGTATGGAGACACAAATCACTAGCAACCAGTATTTTCAAAACTATAGGAAACACTGCAGTTAGAAAACATGTATTTTGTATTAAACCAATCAAACAAGCAAAACCTGGTACATGTTAGCCTGGATTTGCCTGTGAAAAACTTGACTGAGGCTTGCTTATATTCTAGCCTTATGTAAACTAAATTACATGTAGGAATTAAAAAGAGGATAAATGTTGACAAAATTTAGATGCCTGTGCAGTAAATCTTTAAGGACATGATTCTACAAATTTGCAAGTAAACAGTTTTTCTATGTGTCTTTCATCTTCACTTTACATTAATTAATTGGACTCACCGTAAGCTAATATGTTAATTTGAATCAGTCAGACTTTATTCTTTGGTCCCTGAAACCTGCTGAAGTGATTGTTATCAAAGTCAATGGCCCTTCAACACCACAATAAATCACAGAAGAAAGATTCTGAATTTCATTAGCTCTTGGTCTTGCCTTCTCTGTTTACTGAACACCAGACATGAAGCCATTTGGTCTCTCGTGTCAGCAGGATGCTTACACTGCCACTCCTGACAGACTTTTGAAATCTTGCATGCCAGGTCCAGAATTCACAGTAGCAAGTCATAATTAATCAGGAGCCACTCCAACGCTGTGTGCTTGCTTGAAATGATAAATGCTTTAGAAAAGCCTCTGATGAAGCCTCTGCATTTCTCAACTGTGAAACTGAATTCAACAATAGACTTCAGAAAATGTGTACTTTAATGCCATGAAAGACTTAGTGCTTGGCTAAAAGACAGTAAGATTAAGCACATGGTTAGCTTAGTCAGGTGCTTAAGTACTTTGCTGAAGCAGATCTGAAATCAGCTTGCTTTGTTTTACCCATGACAGGCAGGAAAGGAAAATATATATGAATCTAGGCCTGATACAAAACTCCCACTGAAATGGACAGCCCCGGAGGCATTCCTCTCCAACAGATTCAGCATTAAATCAGATGTCTGGTCCTTTGGAATAGTTCTGTATGAAATAGTCACCTATGGGAAGATTCCTTATGATGGTAAGTCTTTTACCCAAGCATGATGTCTAATTTTTTTCTTTCTTTAAGAATGATACAAAAAACCAGGTTGAATGCCTGCACTACTGGCATGTTAAAGGGGAAAAACTGTAAATAGAGAATGGAGGCTGTTCAGATGAGGGCCATTTAGTGGGTCAGATCTTCTGGCTTCCCCAGGCTCCCTGGAAGCTTTCCAAAGGCCGTGATTAACATCCATTTAAGCTTCCTCTTGCTGGAGTCAACCTGTGCTGCACAGGCACCTAAGCCAACTGGCTATTTTCCTCCACCATTAGATCAAAGATGCCAATTCTTGGAATGTGGAAAAAGCAAAGAAAAAAGGAAGACCCTTTTTATCCCCCATCCTGTCTGGTTTTAATTTTATTTTTTTTGAGAATATCTCATGGAGGAATAGATTATGTGTGAAGTGCTACACAGGCACTTCAGGAAGAAGGTGTCTGAACAATGAATCAGGGTGGGTTTACCCCCTTCCCTCATATTAGGCTATTGCAACAAAAAGTCTTCATAAAGTGGAGGATCACAAGAATTAAATAAGTAAAAAAAAGAGTTATCACCCTCAAAAGTAGGTATAATGGTCTGAAAGCAGCTACTATTCCTAGCACTGTGAGAAATGCTCAGAGAACTGTGGCTCCAATAACACAAGATATCAGTGAGATGATTGACTGTGACGCATTTTGTGCTGGTGAGAAGAACACAAGGGAAGTACTAAAGTAAAAGTAATGTTATGCTGCATCTGTACAGGCCTGAGGGGTAATGCATTCACCATAAACTACATTTCACAGGGTCCCAAAATCATATTTCCTATAAAAGGAAAAATTAATTTTGCTTTCAGATTCCCACCTTTACCTCCTGTGAAATTGTTCTGAAGAGAAAAAAAGAGAAAAAAAAATAATCTTGAAGTCATATATAACCTGTATGTGTGTGCATATGCACACACACATATAAATAAATGATTTTAGCATAAACAGCATGTAACACCATGATTCTGGGTATTGTCTGAAGATAGCATTCAGTGTTAAACCTTTGGAAAGGCATGGCCTACCTGTGTCTTGACAGTAGAAAATGTCCTTTTGCCATGGCTATTTCCTTACTTGGTAATACTTTCAAGAGTTTGTCTCCAGTAATCACTCAGGAGAAGCGATTATGTTGATCTGTGGTGGCAGAGGAAATACCATTCAGAGATCTAGGGAAAAGAAGATAAGATTATACAATTCAAGTTTTGATTTAAAGAGTAGAAAATTGAAAGGGTATGGGACAATATTCTTAATCTATAAAGGTATAGCAAAGGTAGGGGAATGATTTCTTCTCCATGACTGGTGATAACAGAGCAGGCAAGATGCCATTTCACAGCTGCCTTCAAGGAAACTTAGGGCTGATTTTAGGGAAAACTTTATGATGTGAGGAAAATTCAGTAGCAGGACAGGTTGTCCTGGGAGATTTTGGAGTCACCGAGACTAGAGGGATTTAGGAACAATTTAAGCAAATAGATGCCAGAAAAATTTTGGCAAACCCAAGTGATGAAGGAAAAGCCTCACACCCAGGGAAACCCATTTGCGATGACTCGCAGGGGATGCAGTCAGGGTGAGGTGGCTGAGAAACATTGGAGGAAGTTTTTAACTGCTGGCAAACAGTAAGAAATGAGGCCACATCCCTGGAAGTGTTCTAGGCCAGGCTGGATGAGGCTTTGAGCAACTTGATCTGGTGTCCCTGTCCTTGGCACCAGGGGGGTTGAAATGAGATTATCTTTAAGGTCCTTTCCAACCTGAACAATTGATGAAGAGACAGGGACACATGGTATCACTAAGTAGACCCTGAGTGGTCTGACAAACTCATTTTGGCTTGCAGGTATGTCAGGAAGCCAGGTGATCAAGCTGGTGGAAAATGGGTACAGACTTCGTCGGCCGGAGAGCTGCCCACTGCTGCTCTACAACATGATGCTGCAGTGCTGGAGTGCAGAGCCGAGTGAGCGTCCCACCTTTGAAACCCTCGGGCAGCAGCTGAACGACTACATGGATACGTCCTGCTCCCAGGCCTAGGTCATGGTGAAATGAATCCTTGGGCAGGGCCTGAGGGACAGGTGCTGGCCAGCAGGGCTGATGGGAGGCTGCGGAATTAGCCTAACCTCAGGCATTTCATATATATATAACCTCAGTTATTTCAGGGTGCTGAGGAATCCTGGTACATTTTCATCCCTGCATTGATCCTCAAAGACTCCTATAAATTTTGCTGCTGGCAGATGTTTTGTAAGACAAAGCATCAGGGGCTTCTAAGAAATGAAGTGTCTTCTATTTATTTTTAAGTAACAGATTGTAAGAATGAACAAATTACTTGAGTCTAGCTCAGTAACTATTGTGGCTTTTTTTAATTTCTGTATTGGAATAATTATTTGCTATTACTTAGATTTTTTTATTCCTACCATGTTATTTTCATGAAGGAATGTGATGGGTCTGCACACCAGGTTTTGTGCTCCCAGAGTCCTCTCATTGTAAACAATAATCAAAGTAATCCCATGACTGTGATGATGGCAGAATCTAGATTAATTGTGTTGTTTAGACTTGAAATACATGTGCTTTTGCTATATCAGAAAATAGATGTTCATGGGAGAAAAGGAATTGTTTTGTTTTGTGGATGAAAAGGCTGATCTTTCCTATTTTGTTTACTGTTCCTCTTTTGCAAGGATAAACATAATAATTATTAGATTCCTGAAGCTGTTTGTTCTTAAGGTTGCTAAACAGTGCCATGGAACTGATCAGTTTTTGTCCATTGAACTGTAAGGATTTATTTTGTAGATCTTCATTTTAGGGATATTGGAGGAAAAGATATTTTAACATGAACTCAAGACTGCCATAGCCTTTTAGAGTGGCACCCTTTCCACTCCTGCTCCCCCAAATCACAGACCCTCACCAACAGGACAAGGCTCAGGGCAGGTCTAGGTCCTCCTTTTGCAGAGGAACTTTAATATAAGAGATTTAAATAATAGATGATACATTTTATTTTGTTCCATGAGGAAATGGAGTCCAGGTGCTTCTTCTAGCAGTCTTTATAGCTACAGATGTTAAAAATGTTTTGCCCTTTGCCTAACTAACTGGCAAAGTCCAGGAATATTCTTGTTGGTGAGCACAATATTTGCAAAGTGGCAGACTTTGGACTTACTTATCATTTCTGTTAAAATATGGTATCACTGTGACAGTTCTATGTTCTCAGTTGTGAGGCTTACAGAACCAAGTTTCAATTATTTACTTATGATTCATTATTTAACAACACAATTCAGGAATTGAGAATTGTACTGTGTTAACATAGTGTGAGCTCAGACTAAGTATGCTACCATTTTCCTGTAATATCAAAAAAGGGTATAAATACATCAAAAGATTCATTACCTTAAAGGCTGGGTGGCTTTTATAATATCTTTTTCAATTTCTTTTCTTCTTTTTATACTTCAAGTCTATTCATCTTGCTTGCTTACCTTGCTTCTAATTTTTAATTTCCTTTTCCCCTCCTCTACTTTTGGAAGACAACATTCTGTTGTCTTCATACACATCTCTTACGTACTCGCAATTCAAACAAAAACAATTCTAATTGTTTTTCTGCTCTTTCTATCTCTCTACAGAGTCTTTCTAGCATCCTGTCTCTGTTCAACTTAATTTTCTTGCAGTGTTTCTCCCTACTAACCCTCTTTATACTAATTAAATTTGCAAAGCACAATACAGCTATAATTAATTAGCTGTCATAGCATCCGTGTGATTTGGGAAAGTAATCATCCATTCTGAAAGAAGAAGAGGTTAAATGGCTTTGCCAAACCCATCCTGATAAGAATTGGCATGGAAGAACCTGGGAGACTCCCAGGCAAAGTCTCCTGCTGCTCTTCATCCATGTTTGTTTTGAGACTCATGCTAGCTACTGGCTCATGGCCTCAACAAGATGTAATTTATGATTTTCAGACCTCCATCAATCCATGCATTTCTCATCTAGATAGGAGCTGTGTTTAACACTATTACAGTACGAGGTTATCAAATCCCACAGAGTAGGTTTATGTAATAAGAATAGGAATGCTGTTATTAGGAAAAATCTCTATGTCAAACTTGTGATCTTAATGTTCAAGCAGTATTTCTAACATGATTTTTCAGACTTAAAACATTAAAAATGTTCCAAACAAAAGTTGAGCTTGCCCAATCAAAAAAGACTCTAACACTGCTGATAAAAAATATAATCTTAAAATGTACAGATGTGTGCAGTTCACAGGAGACAAGTTGCCAGGATAAAAAGGTAAAATTTGCAGCAGGGAAGTAGAAAATATTTCAGAATTCCAAATTACACCAAGTGGTCCAAACTGCTCTGTGCTGCTGTCTGCCCTCAGATGGAAGTCAGCAGGATCTTGCAGGACTCTACTGAAGTGGCACTAGTAATTCTGAGGAAATCCCACTTGTACAATAAATATATTCCTAAACCAACAGATAGGGAGTAGAAAGTCTGTTTTGTCCTCCTAAATGGAATTCTTTCTCTCCTTAATTTCTTTTATAGTCAAAGGAGAGAGAGAGTCTTCTTGAGATGATGAATCAGTGCCCCAAAACTGCTTTTCTCCTCTGAAGCACCCTTGGCTGGCTTCTGCCTGTCTGCTGCTGTAAAGGTATCCAGCAAAGATGAGACCCTTTGCTGAGAGGTGTGTGTAATAATTCACCTGTTGCAATGAAATTAGGTGTTTCAAGGTCCCTCTACCACGTGTGACCTTCTAAGACACTTTAGGCTGAAAGGAGCAGAAACTACAAGTAAGCTGTACCCTGCAGAGCTATGTGAGAAGCAGACACCTACATGTGATGGCCTCCAGGTGATGCAACCTGGCACACTCAGCTGCTGCTGGCAGGCATGTTCCCCTGCTGCTGCATCCTGCCTCTTTATCTCCTCTGCTCTCCCTTTGCATGTTTGCACAGCAGCAGCTGGTTAATGGAGTTTGGGTCTGCCAGCTGCCTGTCTTGTTTGCTGGCCCAGGGTGGGAGACAAGCAGCAACACTGTCTGCAACCATCAGGTAGGTTCACTTTTGTGTGTCTCATTATAGGCACTGCAGCAAATAAATTAATTTTGTGCTCATCTTTGGGGCAGGCTGTGCATATTTGGCCTCCCCAAGTATACTGTAAGTGAAAAGTTGCAGTCAACCTTTGTCTTCCAAGGCTGAGCACCATTTCCACCCCACTGATGTGTGTCCTGAGACCAGTGCACTCTCCTTTCTTAGCAAAAGTGAAAAGCAAGGAAAGGCAGGAAAGTAGGTGCATTATAGGGCCAGCTTGTTCATTTTTCTCTTGCTCTGAGTTGCACTGACAAAGTCTGGTGCCTGGTAGAAGCTCCTTTGCCACTATCAACAATCCAGCTGAGTCCAAGCTTGGAAAACCTAGATGATGATCTGAGATCTATTGGTTCCTCTTTCTGGCTTAAATTCATGCACTTGCACTCACTCCCTTTTTTTGCCTGTCTGCGAACTGCTGTTATACAAGCGAAATGCTGTGATTTTAATATGAGCTCTAATCTTGGATCTTCATTTTCCCTTGGGATGGCAGGGGAACAAAGGGAGCTAAAATCAGCAATGCAATGGAATCAGCAAAGCTCTGGAAATAAAGAGTAATGTTGAAAATGAAGCATTTGTTTTCAGCTCCTTTTTTCCGTATTTTTTTGTAGTCAAATGGATCTATTATTAAGAAAGACTGCAGGGAGAAGGCAGCAAAGAGTAATAAACCTTCACAGAGTTAAATTTGCTTACAGGCAATGCAACAAGCAAAACGATACCTTTCCAAGACCAATTCTATTTTATAATTTTATTTATATGACAGATAACAATTACAGTCAGAAGTCTTTGCAATGACTTGATTTAAATTGAACATCAAGGTTATCATTTCCAGTTATAGTGCACAGCAAGATAGGTTTAACATATCTCATTCTATTCTTGAGGCCTTTTATGTTTAAGGTTCTGCTAGAGCTATCTATTGCACTTGTTTTTACCTGATGGATCACAGAGGGAAAATAATGGATTCAGTTATGAGAAACGGTAATAGATTTTTTTGAACTGACATAAATTTCTATGTTTAGATAGAATAAAAGGATCAGGAAGCGATAAGTTGGATTTTCTACAATAGACTGGTCCTTGTAAAATTCACTTCACATAAATTGTACAGAGATGTCTTTTATATAATGTTTTATTTATGTAATTCAGTTATTCTTTGACAACTAAATCATTTTATGTGGTCTTATGAATGATAACTGAAAAATGCCCAACCAGAAAGAAAGAACCTCTATTTTTCTTAAACCATCCATTCTTCAGGAAGTTATGGAGCAATGAATACAATTGAACAGTAAGCATTAGGAGTCCCTAGTGTTTGTTTTTTGACTGCTGTTGGAGAGCTTTGCTCACCTAATCTGCATTCAAAAACATATGCAGGGATACTAAATGTGATAGGGCAGCAGGGAACCTTCTGTCTCTTGTGCTGCCTTCTTTGTTTGCTCCATTATATCCCACACTTGCCCTTTGAATGACTTGACTATGAGCAGCAATTTTCTTTGTGTAGATTTGTAACTTACAGCATACAAGGAACTGAACCAGCCAAGTGCATTAGTTTATTGTGCTTCAGACTCAGCAAACTATCAGCACATATAAATGGAGCACATGACTCATTGAAGTGATTGCTCCTCATGCTCGCTCTCCTACCTGCTTTGGTTTCACTCCTCTAAAAAGTGCTGTAGCAATATGTCCACTCAGTGCCCCCATGGCCATTAAGACTGGTCAGCTATTTGTAGTATCTGGATCTTGGAGCAGATAAAAATGCTACTCATATCTCAAAGAGATATAGGCGTGTGGTATATTTTTATGGAAATCTATGTGGCTTCTATTCTGTTCCAACAACATCTGGCCAGTGTGTGCCTCAGTCATCTGCTATAAAAGTCTGACCAGAAGAATGCTGTGCATGCTCGAACCAAATACTGAACTGTGGTCTATGAAAAAAAGACTTAAATCATAGAATCATAGAATTTAAGGGTTAGAATGGACCTTACAGATCACCTAGTCCCAACCCTCCCTGCCATGGGCAGGGACACCTCCTCACTAGATCAGGTTGCTCAAGGCTCATCCAGCCTGGCCTTGAACACACCCCTGGCAACCTGTGCCAGTGTCTCACCACCCTTATAGTAAAAACCTTTTTTCTAATATCTAACCTAAACTTCTCATCCTTCAGTTTGAATCCATTACCCCTTGTAGTCTATCCAAGCTTACTATTAACAGGTCCATGTAATTTATTTTTTCAGTCTCAGGCTTCTCAGGAAAGTCTAATGGAAAAGAAAAAAAAATCAATGACATGTATGAGCAAGCTGGGGAAATCACTGAAAAGTACTTTGGCATTTTAATCTTCGCAGCTATATTGTGCTGAAGAATTCAGTCTGGCCTTGTTTTGGTGTAGAGAAAATGGAAATGTACGTTTCAAACATTCAGTGCCCTAGAAATGAATTTTAGCCAATTTCTGGATCTAAATATCACTAGAATTGAAAAACATGATAGAAATTGTACTTTGGTTCCTACCACTATTTTCAACAAAATAAATTCTGCAAAAACTAAGCAATTATGGAAAAGACAGATATACAACTTCTTTATATCTTCCCCCTGCTCCCATTTCTTTACCAATATTATTGCAGGAGGATTAGAACCCCCACAGAGTAACAAGACTCTTTAGTTATGCTAAGAGTAAAAAATGTTTTTTCTGTTCTTTTTCTAAAGTAAAAAAAAAAAGTAAACAATTTAAAAAAAAGTTTAGCCATGACGGTTATTCCTAAAACTATCCTGAAAAAAGAGAAAAGATAAGCAGCAAGTTTTTCATACTTTCATAATTGTTTACATCTTTAGAAAAGACAACAGCAAACATTTCAGAGCAAAGAAATTGAGCATTTTAGAAAGCTGCTGCTGAATTTGTGAAAAACACTCCAAATAAGCTGACTCTGCTATTTACACTGTTACAGAAAAGAAAAGCATATTGCACTGCATTCTTTTTCTTTAATTACTTTGATATCTGAGTATACTGATTGGACTATACTAGATGATTCATATATATATATGCAGTGATATCAAACCATCTTCTCTCTTTAGATGGATGGTTACATCTCTCTGCTTGAAAGAATATGTAAACATGCTAAAGTTTCTGCCATTGATAATTATGGTTTTCATTATTTTTGACATTGGGTTGTTTCTCTCACAATTTTGTTTCTCTTCTTGATATTAAAAAAATTTACTTGGATGTTTTTATGCTGTGATCAATTTATTCACATTTGCAAACAGCAAAAACCTGTCCATATTCCAAAGTTCTCCACTACTGTCATGGTTTAACCCCAGCCTGCAGCCAAGGACCACGCAGCTGCTCGTACGTCCCAGTGTAGTAATTGAGAACAAAATGTGATAAAATAAGAATGGATAATAAAGAGGGAAAGAAAAACCAAAACCCAACAAAACAAAACAAGCAATTTACAAAA
This sequence comes from Acanthisitta chloris, assembly GCF_000695815.1. NCBI lineage: Eukaryota > Metazoa > Chordata > Aves > Passeriformes > Acanthisittidae > Acanthisitta > Acanthisitta chloris. The sequence continues at coordinate 98,178 of NW_008650897.1, read as the reverse complement.
CAATTGCTCACCACCTGTGGATTGATGCCAGACCTGTTCCCAAACGCAGATTGGCCTTGCCCTTCAGGTAATTCCCCTCCTCAGTGCATGACATTCTACGGTGTGGAATATCCCTTCAGCTAGTTCAGGTCACCTTTCCTGGCTATGCTCCCTCCCAGTTTCTTTTGTGAACCTTCTCACTGGCAGAGCGTGAGACATAAGAAAGAGAACATCCTTGATTTAAGATAAACACAGCCTAGCAGAATCCAAAACATCAGTGTGTTATCAACATTACTCTCATTCTGAATCCAAAATTGCACTGTACCAGCTACTGAGAAGAAATGAGTTCCATCTCAGCTGAAACCAGCACAATTACTCTGCCAAATATTTAAAATGGACAAAAATAGAACACAATGCATTTGGTGTTTTTCTATGAGGCAGAAATGCAAAAAACACCTGTCCACTCTGTGCCATCACCAGCACCTCAGTTCCACATGCCTCTCCAACGCCAGAAGAATGAGAGCTGAACTTGCACGTTCTATAATTCCTTGTCTCTGGGTTTCTTTGCACCAAATCCGAAGTTTTTAAAATGTACATTTCATTGTTCATTTTACCTCATTTTCCAAATGTAGACACCAGTTCTCCAAAGTCAGCAATGTCACCTGAGGTCACACGCTTATCACAACACTTTGATAATAACTGGCTTTTCTTCCAGTTGTTCCACCATCATCATTCACTGTCTCCTTAGCAAGCTGGCTCTCATCCATGCTATCACCTCTGCCAGGTATCAGATCAGTTATGGCAAGAGAGATGTGCAGTAACAAGTTAGAAGTCCAGAAGTCTTCCATGATTTATTTAACTGTCCTTCTGCCGCACACACGTACATTGGATTACAATAATAATATAGGCTCCTAACGTAGTTAACAGACAACCTTTGGAGCTAATGAGAAATGAATCAATACAAATCTTTGGGAACTCTCAACTATGAATGAATATATATATAGTCAAGTTAATAAGGTACTGAATTTGGAAGAAAGGAGGTGTGAGAACCGTTACTTCAGAATCTTCACAACACCCTTCCCTTGAAAGACAAACACAGTCCTGTTTCTGTAGAAAGGGCCTGGTGGAAAGAGGAACTCATTGATGGTAGAGCACAGGAGATTGTGATGGTTCCCTAAATTCCTGATATCAGGGTCTTAATATTGATCTGGCATTCTCCTGTGCAACTAGAAATAAAAAATGGACTAGATTGTTAGTAGAGGAAAAATCCGTGATACGTGACTCTAGTCTAAGGTGTTAGTAACACATAAATGTGCAACCACGTCTGGGTCAGAGGGAAAATGGGTAAACTCAGTTTCTACCCATACTGTGACTACAGGAGGGTCTGGCTCTCTAGCAGTTTGTCTCAAAAGGCAAATACACACTGGAGACCAAACCTGAGAGGAAATTTCATTACTGTCAATTGCCTTTAAGAAAACCTCTGCCTTACAATCCTGTAAAGCAAACACTAGTGACAAATTTTAAGTATTTGTTTGTACACTGTGGGGGTGTGTAGGAATACTCCAACTAGATTCAAGATGTCTGTCTGTCTGTGGTAGCTGCTGTTGTCTGGCTCTGGCCATGTGAAAACAACTGTTCCTGACTGGTATTGTTCTGACTTTTGATGTGGATAAGACCTCTGACTTCTGAACTGCTACTGATGCACATTGGAGCTCACGCACAACCAAGACAATGTTTTGTCCTGGAAATTCTGCAGTGAAAGACTTTGTTTTGAAAAGAGTTTATAGCCTGCTCAGCTCCTTTCCTATGATCTTTGAGAGATTTTACAAGACCTCAGGTTGTAGTAACAGAAGACCCATTCCTACTGCCATTGACTTTCTGTATCAGCAGAAGTATACAAGAGACTGGAAAAGTTAGCACAGTTTCTAAAGAGAGTATAAATAAAAGAGATGAATAATGAAACAGAGAATTCAGAGCAATAAATGAATCTGGTTTTGGGACAGTTATCTATTTACATATTTAGGTTTGTATGGATTTTTCATTTTACCTTTTCTACTTTAAAGTTTGTAAAGCTTTTTGTTTTGCCTCTCAGGAAAACCTAGTCCTAACCAAAGCCATTACTAATGCCTAGAACATTCTAGCTAATTTTAATTTAACTTGGCAAGGGTAACTTTTTAATGTCAAACAGACTGAATTAGGTAGATATTGGAAGCACTTCTATGTCAAGCTCATTTCCCATTCTGCTTGTAGTTTTAGCCCTGTACAGCCCAGCAATGCCACAGATTGCTATGTAGGGTCAGCGGTAGGATGAAACAGCTTCAGGATGATCCAACAGCTCTTCCCATCCTGGCACTGCAGTGGTACATGGTTGTATTACTGCATGTCTGACTCCTGAAAACACTTACCCACTCCATTTCAGGAGCATGCAATGTAGCTGTGATTTTGCTCTAATCAATTGTCACGCTAATAAAGGAAGCATATTTGGTAATCCCTGCCTCATAGAGTGATAAGAGATTTCATATACTTGTGGTTTCTGGAAGTCTGATAAGTACATATCACACCCTCTTTTAGGTCCCAAAACTCTAAAATAATTTTGTGAACTTTTTCTTAATCACACCTGATATTAGAGATATGCCTCCAGCAATCAGTTACCATGTGAAATTATTCTTAAGGGTAGAGATAAAACATGCAGAGCATTAGAGAATAACTATATTTTATTTCTTTAATTCTTCATATAATTAAATTATGAGTTCTAAAGAGACATTACACAAGATTTATTTAGGATGAATATTGGAAATTTATTGCAGAACACATACAGTTATAAATTGTTTATTATATTTGCCCTTCTTTCATCTGATCTGGGGGATAACTGTATTCTCAACAGTGAATTCTTAACAGACTTTACAGCAATATAATTTAAATATAGTGCAAGTGTCAAATATTGATTTGGAGTTAACTTATGACTGATATCTAAATCATAATGGTGCTGTTTCTTAAGTCTACAAACATCTGACCCCTTACTTTATTGTCTTTTACATTTTATTAGCAAAATTAAACTTCTGTCCTTGTAAAATTAAAATTTACTGTTGCATATTCTCAACATGAATACATTTCTGTGGCTATGAAGGCAGCTTAGGAACCTTCCAGTACTTCAAAGAGGCTTTTTGAAATTAGGAAATGACAATTTTCGCTACAGTATTTCCATGCTGCAGGCAAAGGTGTAACTTCATTCTACGTGGACATAACAGAAAGTTTTGCATCACAAGATAACTTGGTATCATTATTGAACAGTTATAGAAAACTAGACTCACAGAGAAATGACCATCTTCACAGAGAATGAGAGAGCATTACAAGCCTCACAGAGAAAGCAAGAGAAGTGTATCATCAAGTTAGTCTCTGCAGTTTTGTGATGGTCTGGCCTCACTGTTAGCAAACCCTGCACTAGCTGGTGAAGGTATATCAGGTAGGCTAGCATGAGTTTCAACCACCACAATGAAGATATTTATTCTCTGTGCTTTTGAGAAATTGATAAGGAGAAGGCTAAAACACCTAGTCATCCAAGTTCAGTGTTTTGGATTCAAAAGCGAAAGATGAAAGTTTAATAGCCTTCTGAGTGGCATTTTGAGCTAGTTCATGGTGCATGGCATCAGCAAGCTTCAGTACACCAGTCTGTAGAGAGTGCAGTGATGTGCTGTGTGGTATTAGGAATAGTCACTTTTGTCTTTCAGGCTCTTTGGCACAGGGCAGAGCTGGGGCAGACCCACATCTCTTGGTGTCTAGCAGCTTACATTAACCACTTGGTTTCCACCGTAATGAATAGGAAACTACAAAATAATAATATAGTTCTAGTTTTCATGCCTATGGAAAGTGAGTCCAAGAAGCTCATTTGTTCAGTCAGGGATTTCCAGCCTGATCCCGTCCTGGGGCCTCTGCTCCTCTTTATTGCTCTGTGTTTCAGCTTAAGGAAGGGGCACTCCAGCAGTACTGCTGTCTTGGCAGGTTAAATTTAATTTTTTTTTTGGGGTGGGGGGAGGGAGGGTGTGATTGTCAGTTTTATATCAGTGTGGTCTTGTTTTGCTTTGCAAATTTGGTTCAGCAAAGGCATAAATGATATAAGTTACAGAACAGTTTGGAAGGCATTGTAAAACCTTTTGTGGAGATCCTTGCATAGTCAAACTCCCTCTTTGCACCAAATTTCACTAAAACATCTTTCAGTTATGATCCTATGCACAAAACTGACATGTAGGGACTGTTCAACCTGACTTTACCTTCTGTGATCCTTGTAGCTGTTATGGCTACGTCTTGAACTTGAATTCAACCTTTAACATTTCGCAGAGAAGAATTTCCTTTCCTTTTTCCTGATGGGGTGGAGGGATGGGGAGGATATGAATGCAGAGGCAGATACTTGCTAGCAGTTGCTTATTTGATTCCTCCACCCTCACTTTCATGGAAGCTTACTGAAGTCCAGGAGAAAAATAGAGCAGAAACAGACTGGTATAAATTATTCAAGTATGCTGCTGTTTCTAAGAAGAAGTCAGGAGGAGTCTGCCTATGAAACGTTAGCATGACATTTTTGAATTGTGATGGGTGGGTTGGGAGAAAAGAGCTTAAAAATGTGCAGAACACTGCTCTAAGGAAACAGAGACATTTTTTTAAAACTACAAACAAGCCAGCTTTATCACTGAGCTGCACACAAGTTTCCAGTGATTATGAGTTCGGGAAAAAGGGAGATGGGGTTGAGAGAGGGCATATTAAAATCTTACAGAGTTGTGCCAATAGGTTACAAAAGATCTGTTCAGTGCTGCTGTGGGAAATCAGAAGGAGAGTCACAGTCCATCTGGGTTTCTTTGCTATTTCACTCCCTTGGCTAAAACTGGGGAGTAATGCGCTTGCCCTACTTAAAATGTTAAAATCCCCTTTTACTTCTGATTGACAGTTTGGAATCTAAACTCAGTTGTGATCTGCCTGATTTCCCTGGAGACTCCAAAGTACAAAAGGTGCAAAGAAGGTGTAATTTTTTATTTAGTTTCAGTAGATAGTAACAGTACAATGATGCCAAATTCCCTCATCTGATAGAGCATTTTTCAATTGGGAAGCCCTACGGCAATGTCAGATGCCCTCTATTTAATGACATCCCTGTATCTTAGAACTAAAATACTATTTTGGACAGACTGAAGACAAGTTTCCAGGAGAATATAATATCTCCCAGGACTAGAGACAGTGAACAATGTCTTGTGTTGAATGGAATAACTATGTAGAATTCATGAATTTGTCACTGTATTTTTTGGCTTTTTACCTTTAGTTCAGTGTTTCAATTCTTTGACTCCTATGATTTAGCCCTATGGCCTTTCTCTTTTTCCCCATAGGTGATTCAAGTTTTCTGTTCCTAGTGCAGGTTTTCTGCAAGAGCAAAAACCGCTACCTATACAGAAGCTAGGCATGAAAGTGATGCTCACAAAAGGCTAGCCTACAGAAGCAGAATTCCTTCTCTTTCTGTGTGTAATTTGTATATAGTACGATTTCATTTCCCAGCTGAATTTCTTTCTTTACTGTTTCTGTCCCTCTTGGGTTGATTTTTTTTTGTCCTCTCTGTCCTGCAGTGTATGATTTTCTTTTTATCTGCTCATCATTCCTTTTTGCCCAGGTATACAATGCCAGTAATATTAGACTAAGATTTTTGACAGATGAATACATTTTAAATGGTGCAAAGTTATCCTGCCCACTTTGCCCAGGCAGCACAGGAAAAAAACACCTTTGCTTAGTTAGCCAATGGTATGAATCAGAGCTATGTCTTTAATTAAGTCTTCATCAGAGGTCCTAAAATAGAAATACCTTGTGTAGTGTAGATCTGTTTGAAGTCCCTCTTGTTATTGAATGCATAGCCAGAAATGTCTGGGTTAATGCTTTAAAAAATCCCCTAAAAGGAGACTTCTGACTTTCAGACCTGCTTACAGCATGGGAGGGGACAAATTTAGGGCACTAAGAGCAGCAGTCAGGCATTCCCCTGCAGACCAGGTCCCTGTTCCCACTTAGGCAGGCCCATGATCTCCTGTAAAAGCTAATATCCTTGTTTGGGAAAAGGAGGATATTAATTCACAGGAAACCAAAGGCTACATCTGCCAGCCAATGTAATTCTGAGCAGAGAAACATTCTCTGGTGTTTGCTGCTTGAGTTTGTAACTGATTAGAAGATGCTATTCAGGCTATGTATTTGTTTTCCATGCAGTTTTGTTTCTTTCATATCCTCCAAGGTATGGGTTTCTGCAGCCATCCACACATGCAGGTGATGGCTGAGAGCATTGCGCAGCAGGTCACCCTGGCACAAGGTAGCATTTGCTATGCAGCTGCATGCCAAAACTCTGCTGCTAGAGTGCTCCAACTGTTCAGTCTCCATTTTTGTCTTGGCTCAAGGAACAGCCACATCCTGCTACGTCTGCTACTACAGAGCAGAAACTGGATTCCCACCATTATCGCAGTTCACCAGCCAACTCCTACTACTTCTACCAACTGCAGAATGGGCACAAGCAGTCACATTTACTCAGTGTGCATGCTTCCCACATGTTAGTCCAGACGTGCCTTTGGCTTGCCAATCACTTGCTCTTGTGCCATAAGAATTATATATGTAATGCTCCTCTGTCTCTTTGGATGGAGGCAAGACTGACAACATCTCACCTGTAAACCACATGCTTGGTTTGACAAGCCAGAAAGCTTCATTCTCTGAATTAAAAACACTGAGCCAAAGTGCTAAGACAAAATATCTTTTGTACACTAAGTTTGGTGTGACGATTGGAGGTAGTCTGATTAGCCATGTGGGAAATGTGTGAGTATTCAGGCTTTTCTATCCCCAAGGTCTGGAAGTGAGAGAAAGCACAGCTCTAATGTGCTGAATCTTTGGCATGAGTGAGCCAGGCAAAGCAGTGAGTGATTCTTCACTCCCAGCTGCTGGTTGATTGATGGGAACTGGGTTGGTGATAACTCTGGAGGGAGATGTTTGCCCTGTCTTCCATCTGGAGCTACTGTGTTACGACTCACGGAGATGGCTATTGAACAGGCTGGGCTGGCAGACCTTCTCCAACAAGTCAGACTGGAAGCTGTGGAAATAAGCAAGTTATCCAGGGATGCTTGGAGTGAATGCAGTTTGATGTATCTAATGGTGATGGCTTTCATAAAAGCACAAAGTGCTGGGAAAGCAGAGTGTCTTTCTGTCTTTAAGACAAGGAAGCAACAGCAGATGGCATCTTCCATCTCTCAAAACTATTGCTTCCTCAGGACCACATTCTGCCCTTGGATCTGCTTGATGCATCACTGTAAAGTGCTGTAAAGGTAAGGCAGTGTGAGCTGCCAGGGTTTAAACTACAGAGACTCTTGTCTTGAGCCCAGTGTTCTTCAGTGGCTGAGACTTACCATAAGGTCCTGAAACAAATAGGTCATTGCAAAACAATGTGTAAGGCAAATAGAGATATGCTGCCATCCAAACATAGAATTTTTTAAATGTCGTTTTTCCAATTTTGTATTAGTCTGATCAGTGGAATTTTAAAAGTGTGCATCCACATGAAAATATTTTGTCTTGCAATCTCAATATGTTTTGTTAACAGTATAGTGAAATACTAAATTCTCTTAAGATGTTAAAATGTTTTATTTCACTAGAAATTGAAACATCTTTCACTTCTTTTTATGCTAATGGTTTTGGAATTTACTCTGAACAGAGAGAGCACTTCTGCTATTCATTTTAGTTATAGGCCAAGTGGAAAATCTAAAAATCTCTATAGAAATAGAATGCCATTTTTCTTTAAACAACTTGATTCACACAGATAGTCTCTAGGAGATTTTCCAATTCCCCTAAAGAAATTAGAACAGTGAAGAGAATGTTTAGACACTTAAAAATCACATTTTAATATTACTGGAATCCCAAGACTGTTTGATATTGTGGTCAAATGAATTATCTCTTACCTATACAACCTCTTAACTACCAAATGTGATGTCAGTTTTGATCCATGAATAAATCCTGGGTTTATGGAACTTAAGACAGCATACCAATTAATTCTGGTTTTAAAAAGTAATGTCATTAGAACTATAATTAAAGATTTAAAAATTGCCCAACAAAACTGGATAGTTTAACATGAAAATACAGTGACAGTAACCAATAAATTCTACATTAACATGCAGTGAAAATCTGTCGAAACTTTAATTTAAGTAAAACAAAAGAGAAACTGAGTGTAGTGTTTCATTTATCCCTAAACAAGATATGTTTTATTTGTCAACTTTTAAAGACTGGAACGGCAAAATACTGAAATCAATGCTGAAATGAAATACTTTGCAATATAGAAAAGGAAAGATGAGATTTTTGTCAAGAATTCTGAAATGTATAGACTTTTTAGCATGATTTATGTTCAATTTAGAAAAAAAAAGAGCACAAAATGAAGTAACTAAATAAAATGGGCAGACATTTAGAAAATATGCTGCTGAATATGTATTTGTATTTTGCTCCCTACATTTCAGCCAGGAATAGCTCTGAACAAACTAAGATATCATTTGGACTTAATCACATCTTTAGGTAGTCATCTAGTTTGAAAGGAGAATTCACTGTTTGTGAGTCATTTGTAGTCATATTTTCAATTTATCATATTGGAAACGAAAATTACGTTGTCTAGTCTCTCTGAGAATTTTGGCAACAACAGACTCAAAGTAGTGAATTTGGTACCTCTTTAACTGTTTGCCTTCAAAGCACCATGGGAACAATTTGAAGTAGTTTTACAAAGATATAAAGGTGCATCTACAGTTTGGTTTTGGAGTTTTGCTATTAGATGTAGATTAAAGCGCATGTACAAAGTAGGATAAAGTCTGTGGAAAAAGAGACAGAATTAGTGACCTAATGGCTTGAGAAAGGGCTTCTGTGTTTTCATTACTTTTCTACAGCTGTAGTAATTCTAATTACTCCATCAATAAACCTTTATTCACATACATCTAAACACTATTGGGTCAAATTCCACTACAGATGGGCTGGCACTAAACAATACAAAATCTTATGGTACATAACATTATAGCTGCATTTACATTGCATGTCATTTCTGGGCTTAAATCCCAGATTTCAATATTAGATAACTTGTTGCTTACATATTTCAAACCTTTCCTAGGCTTTCTCATCTCTTGGTCCCTTTTGGATCAGTGTAAAGGAGCTCAGATTTGGTCAGCAGTCAACCCCAGAGCACACATGAACTCTGTTGTTGGCTCCAAACCACAGTAGGCCAAAGCATGGAGTTCAGATTCTGTCTGAGCACACAGTAAGTGTATATATTGCCAGTTCAAGTTTTCCTACCAAGCACAAGGTATGCAAAAGAAGGTGGTTAAGAGGCCAGAGATGGAAAGGCTTGTTTCCCCCTTTCTCTTTTCAAAGGACCTGTCCAGGGTGAAGTCAGTGGGAATCTTTCTATTGTCTATATGTTAAAAACCAGCCAAATTGCCTTACAAGTGGTAAGAAAAATGTCATTTCCTTCTTTGGGGACTGACTTATCCCTTAATACATCTTTGATAATGAAGCAGAGAGCTGCTCCTTATGGAAGAAATGTGAACTCCTGCAGATTGTTCTCTAGCCACTGCACATTTTCATTACCAGGTGAACTATTTGGCCTAGTCTTAATAGTTAAAATTCACTAAATTCATAAAAGGCAGAAAAACAAATTCTGAACTCCCAATGCATATACTTAGACCATGCTCACCATTTCATTTCTGTGATGCACAAGCTGTGATATTTGAGTTCTGCAACTGCCTGATTAGCCCCTTATTGCTCTTAATGCTTTAATGGCCTTTTATGTATGGATGTTAAGCATCATGTATCTCCAGAAACATCTAATGGAAAACAGCATATGTAAGCACAAACATGATAAAGGGCTCTCAGAGGAGTATATTGTGAAAAACGGGGTGTGGTTTACTGTTTGCATGCCTGGATAAAATGCAGTTGTTTTCCTGCTTCATCCTTCAGTATTCTTCCCTTGATGGGGGAGCTCTAATTTTATTTCTAGTTTATTTGGTATGATTGGACTGGAAATGTTCAGTAAGGAAAGTTAACCTGATATGAAGTCACTGCAGTGAGTATTTCATCTTTAGCATCTCGTTGAAACCAAACCAGACATTTTCAGAGGAGAAATGAAAATGGCACCCCCCTTGGTAAGTCATCATATTATTACTTGAGATGAAACATTTTCCTTCCCTTTAGGCAAAGGTCTTCTTAAAGAATAAATCTCATTATCACCTTCATGCAAATGAAGAAATGGGAGCAAATTATTAAAGATCACCCAATACGTTTGTGGTAGAACTGTGAATCAAATTTCTGTGTGTATATACCTCAACTTTTGATGTACATTTCAGTTCACTGGTCTTTAGGTAACTACAGTCTCAATATTTGCAGACTGACTACTCATTGAAGCTCCTTTTGCAGTTATGGGTGAGAAATGGGAGGGAAATTTTAGACTGTACTTCATGTGATATAGTTTGGTTAGTTGTCTCAGATTAGGATGGACTGATTCCTAAAGATGCTTTCTTGCCTTTGACTACAGAGTTTAGTGGAACTAACTTAAATGTATACATCTACATTTGTTGACATCTTGCATTTATTCAGATGAATCCCACTCTTAATTAATCACATCTGCACATTAATTAATAAATGTGCTGCCTGTAGAATGCTGTGTTAACTGTGTTACACCAAGCAGAAATGGCAGCTAAAATACCTTCTGAACAACATATCCCTAGTGTCATAATAGTCTCCTGTACTTACTCTTTCATCAATGTACATAGGGCTGAAGGATGTCTCCCAAAAAAGAACCAGTCATTCTACATGTCTTGCATAAAAATCTGCAAGAAATCTTAATTAGTTAATAACTGAGTACATGATATTTTAATAATCCTGTCTATTTATTATTGAAATTTTTCAGAGGTTTTATTGGGGGAACATTATGACAAGGCATGTAGTGACTGCCTTTCAAAACGTCTAAATCTCCATCACGACCTGCACACATGTACTTTCAAACTAGATTCTCCTGTAACAAAGTGCTAACAGAAGACAAATGACTGCAGAATATTATGTGACTTGACAAAACCATGGCAAGCTAATGAACAAGAACCAGAGTCAGGCTTGATGCTGAATGTAGCAACCACATTTCAATCTGTTAATTAAAATCATCATTATTTTAAAATACTGGCATGTTAAGAAAATCTAGTTCAGCTTTGGCAGTAGAACATAAAGCCATAAGATAGTCTGTTTACTCTGATTGATTTTCTTATCATGAAGAACAGGTGTGCGCTTTCATTCCTGGCCAGGCAGTGCAGGTGTGCAGAGGCATTGCAGAGGCTTTTGTAACTCAAAGTGTTTGTTTTAAAACGGAAGTGTTTTCGTCTATGGGCTTAGAAACATGAACAATCCGAGTGTTTTCCCTTTGCAGTGTTCTCTGGAGGACGCATGATGGAGCTAGCAAGTTCACAAATACTAACTTCTTTCTGCAGAGGATCTGCAGTGAAAAGCAGCTAACACATGCCGATTTCTCTGAAATGTGTCCAGGGACAGAGGTGTCAAGGTGCTTCATCACCAGTGCCATTCATGAATCTGCACTAGCTCACACAGCAAACAGAAACAACTCTCCTGAAGAGTATCAGGCAGAAACTGATGTTTCAGTACATTTCTTTGGCAGAAATGCTACACTGGGGAAGGTGGCTGAATTGTTAAGATATTGGCCCAGAAGGTCTTTCCTTGCAAGGTCCCAACCTTTCCCCAGCTCTTCCATTGTTCCCACCAGCTTCAAGGAAGGTGGATTTGAACCTATATCCTCAAAGTATAGATGTATGTTAAGTGTTTATGTGGAAGTTTGGAAATCCTTCCTTCGTGAGGTTTTCATAAGGAGGATTTGAAGAAGACTTGATGATGCTGGGTAAACTCAGTGTTGTCAAGGCAGGAAACAAAGCCTGGGATTGTAACAGTAAGAATGTCCTGGAAAAGTTAAGAAATTTCTCTCCATCTTGGCCCTTGGGCTTGGTCAGATTCTAGAAGCAACCTGAATGGCAGATGCAGAAGCAAACCTGCTGGGGACCAAATCAGATCTTTAACCCTTTCCTCTATTCCCCTCCTGCTTATGGTTAAGCTATTGGTTTACTGTGCTGGTTTGAGCTGAAGTAGAGTTAACTTTCTTCATAGAGGCTAGTATGAGGCTATGTTTGGGTTTTGTGCAGAACACAGAGCTGATAATGCAGAGATGCTTTTGTTATTGCTGAGCAGAGTTTACACAGAGTCAAGGCCTTTGCTGCTTTCTGTACTGCCACACTGGTAAGGAAGTTGGGGGTGCATGGGAGACTGGGAGGAGACACAGCTGGGACAGGTGACTCAGACTGACCAAAGGGATATTCCATACCATATGACATCATGCTCAGTATGTAAAGTGGGAGGAAGAAGGAGGAAGGGGGGACATCTGGAGTGATGGTTTCTGTCTTCCCAAGGAACCGTTACGCGTGATGGGCCCTGCTCTCCTGGTGGTCGCTAAACCCCTCCTGTCTTCGGGAAGCAGTGAATTAATTCCTTGTTTTGCTTTGCTTGTGTGTGCAGCTTTTGCTTTCTCTATTAAACTGTCTTTATCTCAACCCATGAGTTTTTGTAGCTTTTATCCTTCTAATTCGCTCCCCCATCCCGTTGGTGGGGGAGGGAGTGAGAGGCTGTGTGGTTCTTGGCTGCTGCTGGGGTTAAACCACGACAGTTTACACAATTAGTACAAGTGGTTAAGCACCACTGTGTTTGCCTGGGTCAGTTATCACCTTTTTAGAAACTTGAGTGTAACCTTCTCTTTCAAGTTTACACTTCAGCGAATCCAGAATAGCATTCTCTATTTACCATGAAATGACCAAAGAAAAGTTTGAAATATATCTACAAAAATGCCCCTTGTTGGATGAAGAACACAACTTCCACTCTCCGTTTTCCAAGGGAGCCATAGAAATTCAAGGAATTGCTTTGGAAAGTAGGTGGGACACTGCAGTGCTTTGCATAGACTATTTCTGAGTTGGCAGAAATAGTAACAAGTTGTCTTAGCATGCTTTTTTTCACCTATAATCTTTGGAATTGCATCTGACAAGTTAAATATCACTGCATCTTACAAGTGTCTCCTGAAATACCTGTCAGTGTTCAAGGTCTGTCTGGGTATATTCAAAGTAATTTTTAATTTTCCACACTTAAAGAATATCTCATTCCACCACCCCACCTCCCCCCCACCGAAGGTATTCACAGGTACAGGACACTTCAGAGAAATTGAACTACTTCCTTTTATTTCTATTGCCCTGTTAGTCAAATATTTTCAGTAAGTTATCTAATCAGTAAGATAAATTAATTCCAGTCCAGACAGAAAAAAAAAAAAGACAAATACAGAAGCCTAGGAGCCTAGGCAATGGGAGATTTTCTTTCTTCCTTGGTGTGTGTGTGTGTGTGGCTGCAACAGCTATTCATTATAAGACGAATATGCAAAGAGTGTTTCAAGGAAAGATAGCAAAAGAATGCACTGGCATTTACAGATAGTGCTGAGGTGTTTGCAGTGAGAGATGTTCTTCATGGAGAATCACATGGAAAACATAACTACTTAAAAGAATAGGGCAATAAATTATGCTTATGAGAGAATTTCTTTTGCAGTCCTAGGACTTCACTGTTCAGTCTGAAAAACCTATAAGCATATAGTGGATAACTTCTAACCTGGGTACTTTCTTTCCCAGTTGGAATCCTCCCAGTTTTCTTTCCCAAGGGAGTCAGGGCATGAACTTAGGAAGGATTATATGGGAATCTTTTTCCATCAGAACCTAGGAACTGCAAAAAGACAGTTTAGATGCATAATGGCTCATTAACAGAATCTGGAGCTGGGGGATACTCCTCTGGCTACATCTCTTAATGATGCTCCACACAGAGCTAGTACTGCATAGACTCCCTCTGAACTGTGAGTTGAATAAGCACAGCACTAAATCTGAGTAAGTGTTCACTGTTTTCAGGGTCTGAGCTAATATTGCTGTGAGCATGGCACTCTGCTGTGCTCTGTTGAAAGATGAACACAGTCAGACCTAGCTTGAGGACCAGGAGAAATATGTTACTTTTGAAGTATTCACCCTGGCTTTAATTGCTGGAGGTCGGGATGACATATTAAATTACTTAAGTCAATACAGGGAGATTGATGGGAGTTATTAAAGGTTTCTTAACATACGTACAACTGTGTGATAACTGAGGTGAAAAGTTAGCAGTACAATGAACAATATCAAGCAGGTAGAACAAAAGGATCAGACCTAACAAACTTCACCAATAAATGGTGTTTGTGAAGAAAAGATTTCAGGAGAGTCACTGTTTATAATATTCAATCCCTTCCACCCCCTCCAACAAAATCCACAGTGGTCTGATTATCAAAGCAGGACTTTACAGTCAAGGTACATTTCTGAGATCAATGATGTGAACAGGGTAGTTCTCTTCATCACTTTGTTTAAAGCAAGAAGGAACTGTTTCATCAGTATAAAGTGCAGCAAAATCTAATGCAAAAAAACACAGAAAAAGAATTACTTATGTCTAGAACCAAGAGAATTCAGCTGATCAATTAATAAAATTAATTTTTGAGGGAAAATGGTAATTGAGGTGACACTGCAAAGGCAAAGGTTTAACACTGTGCTATTGGATAAGTCTAATTAACAAGTTCTTTTTAATTTCCTTGTTACTACACTATGACAGACTGAGATTATGAGAGATTACACATTCCTATCGCATAGCGAGGGTCAGAATTCAAATGTCTGTCTTTCCTGGATTAAATTCACCCTTTGGAAATTCAGCATCAGAGTCAGCAGGCAATGATGTGTTATTTGAAAGAATTTTAATGTCTCCAATAAGGAGAAGAACCCGTTCACAAAAAGAAGAGTATCAAAGCAGATCAGAATATAGTATGAACACAAAAGCATTTCTAGCCTATTTGGGATGAAAATAGAATGATGTCCTTTTATGCACATTCCTGTGTTTAAACTCTTTTCCATAGAGAGTTTGAGTTGGCATTACTGGATGAATTTCAAACACAGCCAGATGACATTCAAAGATGTTTGCTGTCAGAAGATGCTGAAGTCCAGATACTCAGATTTATTTACCACTTATTTCATGTCAAAATGTAGGAGAACCTTCTGAATCAAAGAGCTCGATCTAGCAAATCAAAGGCCTATACCTTTATAGAGCTCAGACTTGGCTGTGAAATGATTTCTGTAATTGTAGTAATTCTCTATGTTTAAGAATTTAGTGAGAGAGATCACAAGACAGAGAAAAAGTTATAGACAGTTCATGGTTGATGCAGAAAAAGCAGGAATATCTGGGATGGTTTAGTCAAGAGGAAAAGACAGGTGGCTATGATATGGAAGGCAAAATTCTCTTCCTTAATTCATGTTTGTAGGGCAAGGAGGGTTTCATTAGAGCAGGGTGGACTTAAATTAGGCATTGAGAAAAAAAGCCTTATTTTTAAGAATAGGAGCAGGCTGCTGAGAAGTTAGGAAGTTCACATTCCTGAGTGTTTCTGAAACAGGCTGAGCAAGCTTTTGTAAGAAATAGCATCAGTACAGCTGATCCCATTTTTGGGCAGAGGGTAAATGAAACAACCTTTGGATGTTGCTTTCTAGTCTTACTGTCTATAATTGCAGTGATTTATGAGGCATAGAGCAGACCAGGTCCTACATTTGTGCCAATTTGCATACCTGAGAAGTTGGCTTATAGTGTGCCTAATTCTTTACTGGCCATTAATTTGTAGTTAATTACCTGAATGTTCTAACATGTTAGATTGATTTACTATATAGCATGGTCTGCATATCCATTCTGAACAGCACTAGTGCTGTACTTGCAATCTCCTTCCTACTTATCTTCACTGAACTTCAACATGATGTGGAATTTGGGCTTAAGTTTACTCTTTGTGTGCATGTGTCTTTGCTAAAAAGAGCTTGATTTACATAAGTTCAACAGTTATTCTGTTACACTATTCATGAAGGGAAGAATATAATTGCTATTTTGCATTTCTTTACCTTAATTAACTTCTCTAACAAGATATATTAAAAAGAATGGATTTTTTTTTCAAGTTCTTAATAACTAGATTAACCCCTTTTGGCATAATGACAAAATATTGTTGAATGGCAGAATTGTCAATGCCCAAAGTGTTTTTACTGTCACACAGTATAGCTCTGTCATTTTGCACAATGCTTTTGAAAGTGGGATGCATTCTGTATTTTACACTGTTGAGGAGGAACATTTCTCTGGAGATTTGCATTAGAATTGTTTTTTTGGAGCTGCTACGCATCACTGTTCTGCAAGAATGTAAGGAATATTGCTACATATTTTGTGGTATCCTTAAACCATATGTCTCAGCAGATACAGCACTGTCAATGAATGATAAAATCCCAGCAGTGGCTGGTGTAAATGGAAGAACTGGGACAATTCAGATCAGGCCCCAGAAGGAATGCAAGTTAATAGTTCAGTTCAAATTGAGGTGGGTTTGAAGGATCCCTTGTCCTTTTATTTGACTGCAGGTTTTATTCAAGTTTTGGCACACCAAACCAATGCTCCAGAGTACTCTGCATAATATTAAAGTGGCTCAGTTCTCCAGAACTCTGGTTCAGCTAATAAGAATTTTGCCAAAAAAATTTTAACAGAGCATTGAGGGCTCCTTTCATCTTTAACTTTCCATATCTTAAGGTTAAAGTCTATTCCAAGTTCAGTTCTCAAAGGAAGGCATTAATAACCCGGAGAAAGGTGTTATTTCTCTGAATGCTGATTGCTGAGGCAGCCTGGATGCTTAACTCAGGTTTGGTTTGCAATGTAAAGTCACCTAAATTGAATGGGATAAGTCTATGGGTCAGGATGCTCATAGATAACCTTAGTCTAATGTCACTGTTTCCACCTCACAGTACAATGATTAAGAGGGAACTTGTAGCTGTGCCTCAGCTGTGCAAAATAATCTGGTACTGGGGAACGAAAATTCTGTGTAATTATTGTTATGAATACAGTGTGTGTGTGTGGGGGTGTTTATGTGTTTTGCTTATTTTTATGTTTCTGTTTTCTTAACATAGGCACACCTTGCATCTTTAAGGGCTGCAGATGGAAGATCAGTAGGATTGGCTTTTGATCTGGGAGCCAAGTGGAAAGAAGGTGAAAAGGACTGAAGAAGACTTTCAGCTGCTCCATATCAGCAACGTCCAATTAGAAAGTGTGTAAATGGCAAAGTGAAACATTTGTGTATCAGTAGGCCTTTCATTCACTAAAGATCTCCTATTTCCTGGATCCTTATCAGTTATAAACAGTTTGCTAGTCTGGCCAGAGTGATGAGGACACCCCAGAGAGCCAGTGCACTAAGTGCACCTACATTATAGTCAGCCACCACCTACAGATAAGCCTCCACCCACATGTCATACAGCAGTTAGGCTTCCTTCCCTCATGGTGGTCCCTTACAGGCTGCCAGTCCCTCTAATAAGCCAGCAAACTTCCACTGAGATACTTCTGAAGTAGCCTGTATTGACTTACAGGCACATGTCCTGAAAGACTGGAACCAGAGGAATATTTGCCACCTCTCAATATGCAAGGGAACACCATATCATTGCTGTAGCCTGTTCATCACCTCCTGAGAAGCATGACTGTTCTGTTCTGCAGATGATGAAAGGAAAGCTTGAAAGGGTTCACAATGCACTGCAGCTCTTAAACACTGCCTCGACGAGGGGAGACGGGGAGAGGGAGAAATATGACACACTCTTAAGGCCATGCCTCATCCCCAAAGCCATCTTAATATCCTCTCTATTTTCCCTGGGACTTGAATTTAAGTACACATTTCAGGGACAAGGCATAGATGTCATAACTTACCTTGAACATGAAGATGACAGAAGTGGTTTGCCAGCATGCCCAACATAAAAAAATAGACAATAATGATGGCAGATTCTTCTTTACTATACTGGTATAATCACAACTCCCTTATATTTTAAGGGCTAAGTGAGTGTAATTCCTGTTTTTATATTTCTTGTCTTCCTCTTTCAGAGAAGCCACAAGGAAGCCTGTATGTATATGATTTTAGACAGGTCAGGGAATGTAGGCCCATCTCATGCCTTTAAATGCATTGTGGCTAAATTGAGTTTGCCCTATTAAAATAAGGTGGCCTATGTGAATGTATTTTCCAAGTACAGGCTCCATTTAATCTCAGCAGTCATGAATGAAGTATGGCCTTTTTCATTCTTAAAAGAACAAAAACTGTCATAAGAAATAGACTGCAAGCAGAAGTTCAATGCCTATTCCTTCCTAAAAGCCTTTTAATGTGAGGGCATCATTTCTGCTTTCTTTTGACAACAGGAAAGTGTTTTCTTAGTAATGAAAACAGTAATTTTCTTTTACAGTGGATAATATGTATCTGTTAGCTTAAATCAATACTTGTGAAAACCTGCAGAAATGAAATTCTCCCCACAGCACCTAGACTGATCTAGCTGCAGCTTCTTGTGAGAGTAGATGGTAAGGTTCATATGCTGAAAGAGAATGGAAGAGGAATGTAAGGTAAGGTAGCAACACTTGACTCATCAGGGAAGTAAGAAGGGAAGTGATATATGAATCTCTAGGCAGGCATTGGTCACAGCCCAATTATTTTGTGTGCTATGATGTAATAGCAGAATGGCAAACAGATGGCAGAAGAAGTATTATTAAGAACTTGGAAAGGTCTTTTCTCCTTCCCATTGTGAACAGAGTCAGCTTCCATCAGGGTGCGGCAGAAAGGTGGGGGTAGAATGGCAATTAAAAAAATGCCTTTAGTTTGACACAGTTGTTGGATCCTCAAGATGTCTGTATGCATTAGAGTGCTCTATGTGTTGTGGTTACAAGTGTTCACTGTCTGGTCACCAGGAGAAAGCAATTATCTTCCAGGGTCAAGGAAGCTTTTCCTCTGGTCAGGAAGATGAAGAATGTGAGTATTCCTCAGATTCTCAGTATCCATGCAGTATAAGGCAAGTGTCATACAGGGAAAGATATACCAGAACTCTGAAATACGAGGGCATTCTGCCTTTGCTCTTGCCCTCTAAAACTAGTCTAACTGTGCATAAAAGACTTGTAATATGATTTTTCTAGAGTAAGAATACAATCAAAGAATACTTTCAAACCTCCCTAGCAGATGATGGATCAGAATGTCTCATCAGCACTCTGGTGCAATTGGCTTTCCTGCTTTAGGGCTGTGCTGATGTTTAGAATGTCACAGATGACAAACAAAAGTAGAACAAGCAGCAGATGGTTTTGTACACTACACAGCAATGGACTTTCTGATAAAATTGTTGCTCTACAGATTCTGTTCCTGTCTGGTATAGATGTCTTCCAGAAGCTAATATCTGATCAATTCAGGATTGAGTTAAGATGTAGAAATAAGACTGCTGCAATCAGTCTCCCTTTGTTTCAGATCGCAGAGAAATTGACTTTTTGGTTTTGGACATTTGTAGCCTGCTGCTGCCACAAGTCTGGAGTCATCAAGGTACAAAAGGTCAAGATGGGATTTCCCACAAAGGCTAACACTTGCACTTAGGAGATGAAGTGATCAGATAATTACCTGTTATCTGCACAGCATCAACTAGCTTCTTGCTTTTTTCTCCTACGCTATCTCTTTGATTCCCCTGTGTTGCTATTATTGCTAGGCTAAGGCTGCTGGTGCATCAGTGTCAGGGGTAGACAATGGGGTGCACTGGGTTCCTTATTACAATGATGTTGCAAAGTACAGCATGATACAGAAGAGCCTGTTACTGTAAGGGTTTAAATGTTAGATGTCTATCATATACCTGGGCTTGGGGATCTAATGTTATCCCTAAAATCTCTCCTTTGTGTATGCAAATCCCATAAGGGGGGATGCATGGAATATCCTAGAGCTACATTGTGAATGCAGGTAACTGCTCTAGGCTGAGTCTCCATCACACTGCTCAGCATGATACAGAAGAGCCTGTTACTGTAAGGGTTTAAATGTTAGATGTCTATCATATACCTGGGCTTGGGGATCTAATGTTATCCCTAAAATCTCTCCTTTGTGTATGCAAATCCCATAAGGGGGGATGCATGGAATATCCTAGAGCTACATTGTGAATGCAGGTAACTGCTCTAGGCTGAGTCTCCATCACACTGCTGTCTCAGCAGTTGAAGGTCAGCTATGTGTCCATACAGGCTCTATGTTGTTGAAATGTATGTGTGTGTCTGTTTTGCCTTCAGGAAGCACATGTTCAACTCCCATTGGCTTCAGAGGAATTAGACAGGTGCTTAAGCACTTAGTATAATCAGAACCTTAAGCTCTTTCCTACCACATATAAAATGTGAGTTCAAAATTTACTAAGACTATGCTTAGCTCAGTGTTTAGTATCTTTTATTGTGTCTTTTCATTGCACTACTGGATTTTTTTGAGCATCAGTGAGGATATTGTAATTGTGTTTTTCTTGTGCTTAATCACAATTTATTTTGGTCACATGCACCTGTTTGGAGGTGCTTTATTAAAAACAAAAAATAAATATTTACTCCAGTTTTGATGCGTTTTTATGTATATCATACTTATTCATATTATAGAGTTAATAATGGCTCTTGGAAAAATAAAGATCTGATAATACTGGAAGGCTTATGCACTTTTTTCACGATTGTTATTTTTGCACATACAGGTCATTTAACATCCTCTCTACTGCTGCTTTCATTTTCTATGTTGAATGCATCACATCTTAGTTTAATAGTGGTACTGGCCAAAAGAAGGATGCATTATTTTTTATCTAAATGCTACTTTGTTTGGGAAGAAGAACGTGTTCTTACTTACTTGAATTATCTGTGAAAAAAAACTATTTTAGCAATGTAAACAATTAAAACTGTTAATATTCATGTCCTAACATAAGATCATCACACTCATTCTTTACTAGCATGTAAGAGTGATAAAGGCATATATTGCTGTCGATAAACACAATATAAGTGAACCTGTGCTGCTATTAAAAATTATCAATTTCAATTCATTTTTTGGCTGATGATAAAATAGATTGATTTTAATTAAATGATTTGCTTTTTCCTCTGGAGAAAATACTGGTTTCATTGTCTTAATTATAAACAAAATAAAAGAATTACTATTAGAATAATCCTGATTTAAACTTGATATTTTTAATTAGTGTGACTTCTTTTGTCTTTGGCATATGCAATATGACATTGAGACATTCCAATATCTCTGAAAATGTTGTAAATGAATGTCAATAATGAAATCTTCATCAAAACCATATAATGAACCTTTTTGTAAGAAAAAAGGAAATACATTTGTGGTGTTGGATTTTAAGTGCCAGGACTTCTAGCCTTGAAAAGTATTGTAGAAAAAAACCCAGATCTCTTTCTTTGTAAATCACCTACTGATTATACGTAAGTTTCTGAAAGAAAGCTATACTCAACTGTCTTTGAACCAGAAAAATTACAAAGGCTACTTGAAGAAACACATTCTTGGCCTAGCCACTGGTGACTGAACACCAACCTGCTTTCCAGTAGGGTAATGCCCACATATACTGGTGTCTGGGGCTGCTTGTCCCCAGGTAAAGGACTTTGTATTTCTCCTGGTTGAACTGCATGAGGTTCCTGTCAACCCATTTCTTCAGACTGTTGAGGTCATTCTGGATGACAGCATGATTCTCTGGCATATCACCTCTTCTCACAGCTTTGGATCATCATCAGACTTACTGGGTTGTCATGGTTTAACCTCAGCCAGCAGCCAAGAACCACGCAAGAACACTCTGAACTGTCATCCAGATCATGAATAAAGATGCTGACTGGTACTAAACCCAGTACTGACACCTGGGGTGCATGGCTACTGGCCTCCAACTAGAAGTGAGGCTCACTGGCCTATACTTCTCTGGCCCTCCTTTATTACCTTTTTGAATATTTGCTTTCCTTCAGTTCTTGGAGTGACATTTGCTTTCTTTCAGTTCCTGGATACCTCTCCCAGTTGCCATGATCAATCAAAGTTTATCAAAAGTGTCGTCACAGTGACATCAGACAGCTGCCTCACCACTCAAGGATGCATCCTATCAGGGCCCATGGCATTGCATGACATCCAGGGTTCTTAAAAGAAGCTACAAATATCTGCCTGCCTGTATATCATCTCTTAGTTTTAAAATAAAATGTAAAATTAATCATGCTGTATCCATGGTTTATTCATAACATCCATGTTATTGTATCTATCCCAAAACCATAAAAGCTTCCTGGTGCTCTAATGGTTGTTCACACACACCAAAGCTCACCATGAATTGACAAACGTAGTGAGAGCAGTGTAAGCTGTAAAGTTCTGCTGCTTTATCAGCATTGAGATCTACTATCATTTTCAAGCAGAACTTTTGAAAAAAAAAAAGACATATAAAGCAGTCTTCTTTAGTTGTCATGTTTTAAAATATCCTCCTTACCCCTCCCGCAGCCACTAAGAGTTCAGTATTTCATCTAAATGTTCCCCATTGCTTACCATAATTATGGATAATGGAGTTGACCTTACAGCCTGTTGTAGTGATTAAATTTATTTTTAATTATTACCATAAAAAATTATTTAATGGTAAAGGCCACTTTCCCCCCGGCTCTGAACTCTGCCTCTTTTAACATTTTTCATATGTGGCCAGAAATTACAGGTATAAAAATACAGTTATTTTCTATTCTAGATCCATTAAACCATTAGGAAAATGTCTGAGTTCATTTCTTAATGTTATCAAATTATTTCTAGTTTTCCTGTTGCTGTGGCTCAACATGCTGTTCTTATTACGCAATGCAACAAACAGGTAGTCTGGAAACCACAAAAACTGAAAGAAGAGTGAATTGCAGATGACCACAATTCGGCTGCCTGCGGGAGGCTCACACAGCTGACCAGGGGCAGGACTGTGCTCCTTGGTGGGAGATTTAAACCCCCCAGGGAGGCAACCCCCCGGAGCAGAGCACTGGAACAGGAGTGGGGCATGTCAGTGAGGGCGGTTAGCACCGCAGTTCAAGCAGGAAGGGCACAGCCGCCCTGCTTTCTTTTTTTTTGTTTGTTTTTCTTTCTTTTTTTTTCTTTTCTGAGGCTCAGCTAGACCTAGGAATGATATCTACGCAAGCGAAAACTGTTGCAGCTGCTACCAGGAGGAATATTCTAACCCAGACAGACCCCTCTGTGAAGGACGCAGATGTTCAGGTCGCTGGCTGCACAGAGTGCCTCGGTCTGGCATTAGTTTTGGAGGACAGTGTGAGTCACACCTGCGTAAATGTGATTGTCTTGTTTCACACCAAGCCACAGAAAGGGTTGCAAGGAGGACCTGGGAAACTACAACCTGTCAGCCTGAGCTCAGTGTCTGGCAAAGTCACAGAGCAGATCATCCTCAGTGCGACCACACAGCGCCTACAGGATGGATAAGGGATCAGACCCAGTCAGCATGGGTTTAGGAAGGGCAGGTCCTGTCTGACCAACCTGATCTCCTTCTATGATCAGGTGATCCACCTGGTGGATGAGGGGAAGGCTGTGGATGTAGTCTACCTGGACTTCAGCAAAGTCTTTGACACCATCCCTCATAGGATACTCCTGAAAACACTGGCAGCCCACGGCTTGGACGGGGGCACTTTCTGGAATCCTCCCCTTTGATGGGGAAGACTGTTCATGTATGGGAGCATGTCAGAGATATAGGACAATGCACAATGGTGGCTCTCTGTACCTATGAAAATAGATGGACCACCATGACAGACATTCCCTGCTTCCCCAGGAGGCTGAAAAACGGGCACTACAGGGGAGGTGGGAGAACCTGGTGGCTGCTCTAATTAGCACAGAGGCTGGGAAATGCAATCAATGATGGATACTGCCAAGTTCTTATTGAGCAAAGGTGTTGGGTTGTCCATATGGTTGGAAGGATGGGTGCCAAGCTAAGTGGTGCTAGTGAGGAATCATTACATGACAACTCCTTGAGACTCTGAAGTAAATTCATACCTGTGCACAATGTCCTTGCGTTGTTATTGCAGCAGTTACCATATAAATTGACTACACTGCATTAAAACATGCTGTATGCTGTGCTGTTGCCACACAGGAAATATTCTTAGTATTTTGAAGATCACCTGAAAATATTTAATGTCTTTCTGAGTATTTTTCTTAAAAACCCCTCACCAGAAACAAAAAAAAACCTAACCCAATCAGCCAATCAACCAAACTAAACTCCCTCCCACTCCTTAGCTCTCTCCCCACCATGCTTCCCTCCATGTTTCTCATAGCCAAATTTAGTTCATGGATTTCTGGCTCTCTGGGGTAATCTTTAACAGCTGGGTATCTAGGCAGAGTAAAAAGGAAAAAAATAATAAGAAAGGGTAAGAGTAACATTGCTTGTAGATAGCTTTCTTCAATAATTGATTATTTGCTGTAGTTTCTGCAGATGTGCTAGTTATTTGACCAACATGGTGTGTCTGTTGCCATAATAAACTAATTGAGCATTTGGATGACAATGGCTCACGGCTGAGTGTTGTATGGCAAGTTTCGCCACCTGGTCTGCCTGCACTTTTCACCATGCTCACATGGGAATTTTGAAGCTGCTCAAACTCCTTTCATCTGTGACCCTCTTTATAGATTTTCAGCATGTGTGATCTTTGCCCCAGGGGAGACAGTTCGCTTCAGAAACTTGTCCTGTAGGTAAAAGCAATAGGCCATCCATTACCCTCTTCCTTCCACTCTCAGGTTAATGACTACATTAAATATTAAACAGGGTTCCATCTCCAGAGTGTCTGTATAAGTGATTTTACATTATCTCATTCAGTCCTTCTCTGATTTCTTCTAAAGTGTGTTGCTTCTTTCTAGCATAACTCTATCATGATTGATTTCACAACCATTAACAGCATGTTTAATATTAACCTTCCTCATCCGTAAGTGAAGAAGAAGGTGGAAATGGAAAGAAGAAAAGAGGGATATGATGTGAAGTTGATTTCCCTTTTTTAAAGTCTTATTTCACATACAGCTTCTACCTAGTAGACTAGGGCTGCAGGGTTGCTGGACAGATGAGTGAGAAATAAACAGAACCTTTAGTACCAAGCAGGATTAACTTCATAAGCAAAGACATGGTTAACAAATCTTAGTATCCTTTAGATTGGAAAAGACCTTTAAGACCATTGATGCCAACCATTAGCCCAACACTACCACATCTACCACTAAACCATGTCCCCAAATGCCACATCTGCACATTTAAATCTCTCCAAGCAGGATGACACAATCACTGCCATGGACAGCCTATTCTAACGTTTGACTATCGTTTTGGTGAAGAAATTTTTCCCAGTGCCCAATTTAAACCTCTCCTGGTGCATCTTTAGGCTGTTTCCTCTTGTCTTATTTCTTGTCACTTTCGAGCAAAGACCAACCACCCTCCTCATTCCAAATTCCTTTAAGGTAGTTGTAGAGAATGACAAGGTCCCCTCTGAGCCTCCATTTCTCCAGGCTAAACAACCCCAGTTAGCTCATCAGAAATTTGCTCCAGACTCTGCACCAGCTTTGCTGCCCTTCTCTGCACACATTCTATCAGCTCAATGTTTTCCTTGTAGTGAGGGGTCCAAAGCTGAACATAGGATTCATGGTGTGACCTCATCAGTGCCGAGTACAGGGGGATGATCCCTTCTCTAGTCCTGCTGGCCACACTATTGCTGATACAAGCCAGAGTGCCATTGGCCTTTTTGACCACCTGGACACACTGCTGGCTCATGTGCAGCCAGCTGTTGACCAGCGCCCCTAGGTGCAGCTTTCCAGCCACACTGCCCCAAGCCTGTACACTGCATGTGGCTGTTGTGACCCAAGTGCCGGACCTGACACTTCACTTTGTTGAACATCATACAATAGGCCTTGGCCCATTAGTCCAGCCTGTCCAGGTTTCTCTGTAGAGATCCAGCAGATCAACTCTCCTGCCCAGCTTGGTGTTATCAGCAAACTGACTGAGGGAGCACTTAATGTCCTCTACCAGATAATTGATATTTAACAGAACTGGCCTCCATACAGAGCCCCGGGGAGCATTGCTCGTGACAAGTGACATCGTACTCATTATTGCCCATGCTGCTCCTCTAAATCACCAATGGTTTCATTTGTTATTGCATGCTTTGCTACGTGCTATGTATAATGTTTGAACCAAGACAATTCTGGGCTGTGATGTCTATGGAATGCCCTCAGTTGCATTTGTCAAGGTGAAACATAAAATGAGGTTGTAAACAAGAGAGTCAAATCCACTAAAACATAGGGTTATCCTGAAAATATACTGTATAGCTTAATAAAACATTACACCAAGAAAGATATAAAATTATGTGATGAGAAGAAGCAGTTAGAAGTAGGAGGAAATATATATCTTTATTCAGTACAGAAATGTTTGTGATGGTGCAAGGCATAAAAGAAGCAGGAAAAATAATCCTGAGGATTTGTATTATATCCCTCACATCCTCCATGTGGAAGCCCAGTTGGAGAGGTCCTTGGTTTAGGACATGCTAAATCATCTTTCCTTTCATATTTAAGCCACATTGCCAGCTTGAAGAGACATGAAAAGCCTGAAGACAATACAGACCTTGCTTTGGAGATTTGTCCAGGCAGTTCTGTAAGGTATTTTGATATACTAGGACAATATTTCAGTTTGGACCATGCTCTTTACCCCTTGTTTTCACTGATGAGCACTCTCACTCCAATCCGAAGTCAGTTTTAAGACAATGAAGACAGAAAGTAACAATCATGACTGAAGACTTCTGAAGTACTAACTACTAGCTAGTTTGGACCAGAGTGTAAATGAGAATAGTTCCAAGGTGCTGTATCTTAAGCGCAGATGGGGCCTGACTCTTTTCAGTGGTGCTCAGCAATGGGACAAGGGACAACGCACAAAATCTGAAATACAGGAAGTTCCATCTGAATGTTAGAAAAAAATAATTTACTCTGAGGCTGACCGAGTACTGGAATAGGATCACCAGAAAGGTTGTGAGGTCTCCTTCGCTGGAGATGTCAAAACCTGCCTGGACATGATCCTGTGCAACCTACTTTCAGTGAGCCTGCTTTAGCAGGCCTCTGAAGGTCCTCTGTGACCTTGACCATTCAGTGATTCTGTGATGTTTTGTGCTGCTAAACTAAGACCAAATACCAGGAAAAGCTGCAGTATAATTTAGCCCATCCCCTAAGGAAAAGCCTTGCAAACTTCCACCACAGAAACCAGCAAGCATTTTGACCTATGCTGGGAATTGCTACATAACTAGTGGTACTGTAGATGTATTATTTTATGTGGGTATCCTGTTTGGATATTGACAACTTTTTTATTTTATCCAAACCATGAAGAAGGGATCTCAGGTTCTGCTCTAAAAGGTATTCTCCAAATCCTTCTGCAGTAGTCATTGAACATAAAAATAAAAGAGCAATCTTACTATCTGTAGTTTTAAGAGCACTAAGTCCTCTGCTTCCACTAGGAACATTTTACAGGGGTAGTCAGTCTGAAAATGAAGACTTCGGTGAGGTTATTCTTGATTTATTATATGTATAAAATGTCAGAAAAGGCAAATCAAGAGGGCTGCACTAGATGTGCACTAAAACTAAGAGTTGGAGTAAATGTTCTGCTTGCCACAGACTAGTCACAACTGTATAACCAGCCATGTAGTTTTTAAATGTTTGAGATTTTTTCATCTTAGTCCCTGACAGTAACCAGAGTTCTGCTCTTCTTTCTGTGAGCTTTCTCCATCTTCTGTTCTGGTTTACACAGGTGCAGTACGCAGCTGATAAATGACTGGAAGTTGAAAACAGACCCTGAGCTATGAAGTAAGAAGCCCAAAAAAAAAAAAAAAAAAAAAAGTCAGATATCTGTCAGGAATCCAGTGTGAAATCCTTTGATTTCATTACTCCACTCTGTTGCTGCCCACCAATTCCCAGTGTTGCCCTCAGCAGCATGTTATCCCTGAACTGGCTGAATCTACAGTCTCTGTGTGGCTCCCAGCACTCTCTGCTGTAGGCTGAGCCCCACAGATCAGGAGTAAGGTGCACTGATGGGACTGCTGAACACAAAAACTCTGTAATGGAGCAGAGTTAACCTAATAGAAACTAAAACCTTTTTCAAACCTAATAAGACAATAACTGCAGAGGAAACTTTATTGTCAGCCTCCTTCTTGTTTTCACCATTTAACCATAGTTAAGTCAAAATATGTCACATAGTTTTTGTTTGTAATATAGTTTCTAATCTCTGTGAATTTAATGGAATAATATTGGGTTTTTTCCCTTATTCCTTTCATTTCACCTCTGGTTTGGTCTACTCACTATTATATCTGTAGCTGGTCATCCTTACCAAACCAGCTTTCTAAATTATTTTCCAAATGTCAGAAGAAAGCAGTCTGAAACGATGATTTAAAGGAATGAGGCTTACATGGGTCAAGTAAAACACATAAAACTCAAGGAGGTATTTTCATACCTTCCTTAGCTCCACTTGAATCACATTTCTCTTTGTCACCTCCTTTGTCATTACTGTCACCCTTCACCGACAAATCACTGACAATTAACACCAAGGTAAATTGTTGTGATAACATTTACCATGGCATTGTCATTATTCTGTGGTTCATACATACAAAATTACAGCAAGTGACCAAATGGGCTAGAAGATTAGAATTTAATGGCCAATATATAAATAAATAAAAGATAATAAAATGCTGGGTATTTGGTAACACCGTGTAAATGGGGCTATTTGTTCTATAGAAGCACCAAACAGATTTTGCTTGGTATTTATCTTCATTTGTCGTTAACTGGAACAGGCTGTGAAAATCACAAAGGACACACACTGTCTATATAAATTTAAAAAGCCATTTTTCCCCTTAAAATCTAAACACCAGTTAAAAAGAGTAAATCGGAACAGATTTAATTGGTATTTACACACACTAACATTAGCAATTAGTGAAGCATCAGCAGGGGGAGAAGAACGATTACTGCACCCAGTCTAATTGGTCTTTTTGGATGAATTAAAAAAAGAGTCAAATTTAACCAGCTGTTTGCAGAAGGAATTTTTCTTTATTTTCATAAACATGTTTATTTGAATGAAATTAATCCCCATTGTCAGTAGGGTAGGATTAGAGTTGTTTTTCTCCTATTAGTTTGTGTATATTTTGGGGGAATATCAGATATTGTAAACACTAACAGCTTGCTTGCTTGGCTTAATGATCATCCAAGTATGATAAAGGATAACAGATTAATAGTATTTTTACTCATGTAAAATGGCATTTGTTCAAAGATTTTCTCAGTAGGGATTTCCACCTAGTTAGAGAGATTAGGAGAAAGTGCTGATTTGCCTCCTCTTTCCTTTCCTTTTAAACATTATAAGCAAAAGAGTAAAGGACATTTGAATCTGGAGATGCCTTTGATCCTTACTTCTGAAAGTCAATACAACATACAGAGAGCTTATCATGCAAACATGCAAATTTATTCTAGTTAAGAAGGTGAAAAGTAGGAAACGGAAGGAATTTTACTGCCCCTGCTTCTCAGCTACTGTGACCAGGTGGTTGTTGTTGCATTTGTCCTTCAATGACTATGACTGATTGGAGATGCTGGACATATTTTGTGAGAATTTGACAAGCTGATGCCCATTCCTGAGTTTACAGCTCTGGGTGCTATAGTGATGGATAGCTGACTTGCTCTCGAAGAGCCAGTGCCATACGATGTGATTTGGCCTTTAATCTTTTTCATTAATACTGGAATCGGTGATTAGATACTAGTGTTTATTTGGAATAAATAAAATGAAGTAAAAATTCTTTGAATTGACTGTTTTGCCTGCTACTGCTTATAACACTTGTGAAGATGTGTGTGTAATCATTGCTTTCTTGGCTGACAGCAGTAGAGTTTAAATACAGCTTAAAGAATAGGCCAATTATAGTGACATATACTTTTTGCATTAGTTTTATCCATTTATAGGCATTTTGCTGGAAAAGTTCCTCCGGTCCAGAATGGAACGTGCAGTCAAAAAGTTACAGATTTTTTTCTGGAAAAAGTTAGAGAGTACTACAAGAAGATATTAACCTCTTTGAAAGAGTACAAAAATACCCAAATAAAAATAAACCCAGAGGAGTAGATGCTTTGTGATGGAGAGAAACAGGGAGAATGGATACCTTGCAGAACTGTGCCAGAACCTGAAATCTAATAAATGGATGATATTCAGAGATGGGGAACTGTATTTAGCATCTCTGAAAACCAATACAAAGACTCCTGCTCAAGGGGGCTTTCTTTTGTCTGTTTCTATTCTATAACACACACAGAGAAACTGAAGGGAAGTGAAATACATGAAAATTGGTTTAACAACATAAACACATACAATGTGATTGATTCAAAACAGAACAAAGTATGACAA
Source organism: Acanthisitta chloris (assembly GCF_000695815.1). NCBI lineage: Eukaryota > Metazoa > Chordata > Aves > Passeriformes > Acanthisittidae > Acanthisitta > Acanthisitta chloris. Next base: position 67,861 of record NW_008650897.1, on the reverse strand, counting down.
TGAAAGAGAAGAAATGAGGGTCACTGTTGAAGAATACATCTGGTCCAGGTAGCTCAGCTTGCAAGATACAGATTGAGTTGCATAGTAAACTGTGGGTAGGAACCCCAGACGAGGCTGTGAAGTGCCAACCTTTGGGATAACAAAGGCCACAAAGATGGGTGATGTCAGGCAAGTGAATGGACATTGAGAGACACAGCAGGAGCCAGGAACTGCTGACTTTTTGGATAACAAAGGAGACAAAGACTGGTGACACTTGTGAGGTGGATGGACATGGAGAGGGGGGCAGGAGTAGAAGAGGAAGGGTGAGAATTGCATGTGGGTAGACTTTGAGGGTATAAAAACCCAGGAGTTCCTTTGTTGGAGGTCCTCCTTCGAGGCACCCAGCTCAGGCTGTTTCTGTGTTACTGCACTGTGAAACTGCTGTGGGGAACAAGATATCTGAGACTCTGCTATGGGACACCTAGAGTGGAACCAGTCAAGAAACCCGGTCTGACTGCATGAGTGTGGTGTGTGCAGGGAGTCAAGTGGGATACCCATCAGCTGTAAGGGGGCTTTAGTCCCAGCAGTTAAACTCTCTGGCTTTGAGAGTATGATTGTCAGAGAGTCTCATGAATGGTCAGACTGGAAAGTTTCCTTAACAGTCACTATGTGAAAGAAATGTAAACAAATAGCAAGGAAGAACTATTGCTTCTGAGTTCATGAAATGATGCTTTGAGCTTCACAGAATGCCCTTTTTTTTCCAGAAGCTTGTTTCTCCTCTGTGGTCCTACTAGAAATAGCCAGACCTTCTGAGCAGAATTCCTCTGTTTGAAAAGCAGCTAGAACAACTCTGTTTTGTTTTGACTTTTCATTCCTTTTGATATACACCAGACCTTTTGGTGTGATCAGTCTCGATTCGGCTCTTCCTTCTAAGCATTTCTTCTCTATTCTGTGCAGCACCTCAAGCAGCCATGTCACTTGGGTGAGATCTGAGGACTGCTGCCAGAAATGATTCATGGAGCAAGGGAAACAAGGTTGGTGTCAGGGTGCATTCAAGGAGAACTACAGAGATGAGGGACTTGGAATGACTGATTATTAATACAATCAGTATCTCTAAGTTGATGTAGGACTTAACAGTTCATTAACCAAAGTGCATGACAATGAGGAGAACACTGGTTAATTGCTCATTTCTAGTGACCCTCTATTCAAAAGGGCTCAGCACCAGTACCAGCAAGACCTCACAGTTTGCCTTCCTTTAGCCTGAGCTGTTGACGTGAGGTCCTGCTTGGGGTGGTGTTAAAGGGAAAAGTAAAAGATCTGTTGTGGTTTGAGCAGTATTTCTGTCAGCTCCAAGCATGAATTTACAAATAAGCTGTGCTTTCTGTTTATAAACCTCTCTTCTACAAGTACCCAATAGAGAATAGTAGGGAGGATGAATTTATCATTGTGGAATGGCATGCTGATTTTGGCATAGGTAGAGCTAATTTTCTTCATAGTAGCTAGTATGGGACTATATTTTGGATTTGTGGTGAAAAGTGTTGATAATAGGGATAGTTTAGTTACAGCTGAGCAGTGCTTACACATAGTCAAGGCCTCTTCTGCTCCTCATACTACACTACCAGAAAGGAGGCTGGGGGTGCACAGGAAATTGTGAGGGGGCAGACCTGGGACAGGATATTCCATACCATATGGTGACATGCTCACCATATAAAAGTAGAGGAAAAAGGAGAAGGAATGGGAGGATATTCAGTGATGGTGTTTTGTGTTCCCAAGTCACTGTTATGGATGATGAAACCCTGGTCTCCTGGAGATGTCTGAACACCTGCCCGCCCATGGGAAGCAGTGAATGAATTCCCTGGATTGCTTTGCTCGCATGTGTGACTTTTGCATGGCCTATTAAACTGTCTTTATGTTGACCAATGAGTTTTTCCACTTTACTCTTCCAATTCTCTCCCCCATCTCACAGCAGGGGAGTGAGGAAGTGGCTGTTTGATGACTAGTTTCAGCTGGGGTTATGTTATTATTATGATACATGACCATGTATCCTTTAGCAGTTGCAACTGCTCAGTAGTTGGCAGGCCTGAAAGTAACTACTATGGAAGGCAAGTTTGTTTCCTTTTCCAAACAGTTCAGCACATTCTTTTCTTTATCATGAAGAGGTAACAGATGAGAGATTTGCAGCTTGTGCTTGCACAGTCCCTTGTCTCCCTTTTAGGAGACTGAGTGCCCTCCTTTTTGCCAGTCTCTGAGTATGGAATTTCATTTATTCAACAAGTTATTTCAGAACAGATCCCAGGCAGCCCTGCCTAGTAAGCTACATTAAACATGCCCTGCCTGTACTAATACAGAGAGAAAGGAAATCTATATTGGTTAAGCCAGATGACTTCTTTTGCTTTTGAGAAAGAAATCTTCAGCAAGAC
>NW_008650897.1:58365-65451 GCF_000695815.1 Acanthisitta chloris | reverse complement strand
CTTTCCCTATGTGTTCCCATTCATGTTTTCTGGAATATCCAACATAAGCCAAGACTGAGAGAGAAGCTTGATATTTTTGAATTTCACAGTAGGAACCATGATTGGCTGGTTTGAAGTGAAAGGGATAGAGAATGATATTTGCTCCCTGGCATGAAAAGGACGTTTTTTAAAGCTGGGAGAAGCCATTAGAATTCTCAAAAAAAGAGCTCATTTAAATTTATTTAAGAATTTTGTTGCACCTTTCCACAGATTGCAAATTCTGCACCATCTCTGAATTAATATCAAACCCAAACAATCCATTGAAAGAGTTGGTGTATTAGAACAACAATGTAAGGCTTATTCTTCCATCCAATTATTGTAGGGACTGTGAAGAATCTGCACTACCTTCTTTAAATCTTTCCTGAAGTGGGTCACACAGGGAAGTTGATTGATAAGGAGTTAGAGGGTTGAACTTTATGGCTGATCAGCAGACCTCTATCAACTGTGGGAAGGGAGGTGTGCCACAAATAGAGCTGTCACTGCTGCAACCCTGTTATTAAATCTTTAAATCTGGCAAATTTACAGCCTGGAAGAAGGGGCATGGGCTGATCCACACATAGAGCTTGAATATGTAAGGAGAATACTGTGGAACTGCAGTGAGTTGTTGGCAGGAGACTTGAACTCTAGTGAACAAACCTATCTGAGCTCAGTGGGGAGAAGTGTGTAGTTGTGCTGCCTTTCATCAGTTCAGTGACAGGCTGAAAAGCACGCTAAATCTTCTAATACAGAAGCATTAAATTCAGTCTTTTTTTTTTTTCTTTTTTTTTTTTTTTTTTTTTTTTTTGTTGAGAGCATGAAACTGTGAGAACAAAAAGGACAGATATAAGCTTCTTCTTTTGTGCCAAAAAAAGAAAAAAGTAAAAAGAAGAAAAAAAACATAAGAAAGGAAAAAAGTGCATAGAGAATAAAGGCACATGCACATGCAAAGGAGTAAAGAGGACTACTTTCATTCACATCTCATGGCTTCATATACTGGCAAGTGGAGCGGAACATCTGACACTTTGTCAAGGAAAACTGGAAGTGGTTGAGGTGTTGGAAAACTATGACCTACTTTGAAAAAACTGCTTAAATCTCCTACACACCAGAAGGATGAGGCAATTGTATATGTTTGACTGAGATATTGTAATTACGAATAGATGTGATCAGTTCAGAATAAGTATGAAGACATTGTTGGGGACAAAGATATAGAATGATGTCTGCTGACAATGCAATTGAATTGAGCCAGCACAAGTATAAACACCTATGCCTAATCAAGAAAAAATTAGATGACTATAAATTCTGGTAGTAAACAGACCCTAACAGAATACAATACGCGAAATAACAGTTTAATGATAACATTATGTGATACAAGCTGTCTAGTACATTTCATCTTTTCAGCATAGTTTGCTATATCATAAATTTAGGAAAGTTAACTATGTTGTAGTACAAATAATTGTACAATCTCACTGAATCTTGTGCATCATTTCAATTGTGCTATCTATTTTTGTGTCTGCTCGGTGTTATAATATTGGCTCTGCCTGAAATGCCGAAGTCTTCTTGCTTCCTGGCTCCCACGATGACAGAAATGGTGTCTTTTTGGAAGAGAGTATCCATGTCCATGCCTCAGATTTTGCCAATGAACTCCCCTGTGGTCATTGTGTAACTCTTGTGTTCTGAACTATACCCTTTTTTAAGTCAAAATATATTGACTGACGTCCTTAAGAGATGGGATATAGCTTGCATGTCCTTTAATATAACTTTTTAATGTCATTCTGCCATTCTTGTCCATCGCTTCTGATTATTGCCTATACTTGAATCTATTGCAGTATCAAACAAAAGATCAAAATTATGTGCTTAACCCCTACTATTTATAAAAAAACTTACTAATGGTTGAGTTGGTGTTTGGTGTATGTCAAGGAACAGAATGGGCAAAGATGGAATTATCATTTATGATTACAATTTTGTGGGAATTAGTTTAAAAATCCCTTCCCCATGGACTGAAACCTAGACTTTATCAGGTTAAAAAACCCCAGAGAATGAAAAAATATCTGTACATCGTCTCAGAGTAGCTGTTAGCTCAAAATATTTGTGCAGGGTGAATAAGAAGACAACACAAGCCTTTGTTCTAGCTGATTCAAAATAAAGACTTGAACTTCATTATCTCACATGCCAAGTAAATATCCTCTAAGAGCTGACCTTTCTGGTTGCTAATGTCATTCTTGTCTCTAATTTTGATTAGCTATTCTATCTCTGCTGAAACTGATATGATCATTCCTGCAAAAGGTCTCAGTTTTAATGAACCAGAACATTCTAAGCAAAAAAAAATTTCACTGGAAATTTCTGAACAATTCTATTTATTCGAGGTACATACTACTGGTGCAATTCTGTAGCTACATTTACACTCAGCAAACAAATCAAATAAGCCAGAGATTGTTCTATGTCGCTGAGGCTAAATGCCATGGCAGAGTTTGAATTCATACAGCTGAACTTTCCTGTCCCTTTCCACAGTGGACAGGTTTGTTAGCAATGATTCCCAGTCTGGTCAAATCTAGAAATACCCTGGGCATTGCTAAGGATAGTACTGATTGACTCAGGCTGAAACTGAATCATTTAATGGTATGGAAAGCTACAAGATGGAATTCAAATTTTTGTTTTCACTTCACTAACATAGATGTACTCTGTGTATAGAGCCTGGGTCCTGCTCAGTGTTAGTGCTGCCAGTGTTACTTACTGGGCTGTATTTTTGCTTCAGTGTGTAGGCGAGCAGGTGTGTGTCAAATTAAAAATTCATAGGCTCATTGAATCTCTTAGCTAAACTTAAATTTTAAATAATTTTTGTTGAAAAAATCTATCAAAATCACTGTGGGTCAGGACAAGTGTTCACTGTTTCTCTATCTAACCTCTAGACCGATGCAGTCTGAAATCTGAGCAAAACTTTTAGTGTTGCTGACCAAAATTTTAGGAAAAAGATGCAGTCTGAAATCTGAGCAAAACTTCTAGTGTTGCTGACCGAAATTTTAGGAAAAGCTGTGAAGTCTCAAGAAGAATAATAAAAAATCCTTCACAATACTGTAGAATTTGACTAATGCGTAAGATAAACATATTCTGTTTCTACAGCATTTGGAGTATAGCACTGGCATGAACAGTGAGAGCTGTCAGTGACATTTCTGATGTACTAGAGGAGGTTTATGTAGTAAAACTAATTTCTGTGAATTAAAGCTCTTTCACAGGAAGGCACCAATTAAAAGGGTAAGAGGGCAATTCATATACAGATTATCAGCTAATGAGGACAAGTCTGAAGGACAGATGTCCAGCTGGTTATTTTGAAAAAAGGACTCACATCTGGATAGATTGCAAGTGTACTTCGGTGTTACGTAATATTTCTGTTAAAGGCTTTGGCACACAAGTAGGTGTGTACTAATGAAATTTGATAATGACACACAGGTAGGTGGCTGGCATTTATTCTTTTAATATCAAAGCTAGAATCTATCATATCCATTTTATTCCTCTGGGGTACATGGGGGAGTATAGGTGGGCCCTAGAGAAGGATTTTAAAAAAAAAAATTTCTCCCCCCTCTTTTTCTCTCTTTTTGTACAACTAAACTGGGAGACAGAACTATTGAACTTGGCTGTTGTTGTGAACTGATGCATTATTACCATAACGCAACATTTCTTAATTTATAGTGCTAATTCAGCTTCTCTGAGGGATCATTTTTTAAAGCAACATAAAGGCTTTTTTGTTGTTGCTTGTTTTTTTGTTAGATCATTATTTAAAGCAACATAAAGGTGCTTTTTCTGGTTAGATTTTTATTGTGATGGTACGTTTAACTAATGGTGTGTTATGAGGGAACTCTTATTGGAGGCAGAAATGAGTGCTATTTGAATACAAAATTAATTCATCACCCTCTGTGCTAATAAAAAGCCCCTAGCAAATAAATTCATAATGGTGCCACTTAATGTGCAACTTTTTCCTCCTTAATTGCCTTTAGAAGGTGAGAGTAGTGTTGAAAATCAAAGTAGTATTGGACATAGTCTGCTGTCAGTGCAGGAGAGTAGGCTTTCAAGAGCATGTAATGTCTGTGTATATCTTGTAACTGATCTGTATACATTTGTACAGGCACATATTTATAAACCTACACAAACCTGTGGGTCGTGTTTTTAAGATCTAGAGAAATATATAGATACATATCTAAACACAGTCATGTGTATGGCTATGGGCCTGATTTTAGGCTGATTTTATGGGCCTGTGTGAAGGCAAACAGCTGGACTGAAGGCCTCAGGAATGAGAACAGCATTGACCTTGACGAGATAAGCCTGTATCAGTGAGAATAACGAATTAAACATCTTGTGAGAAAGGGCTATAAAAAGATAATGTTTTGGGATAGGGCATGCATAAGCAACTGTTAACTAATAAATTAAGCATTACCACATCACTGACCATGGTGTGTGCATGGTGTGTGAAAAACAGTATAAAAGAAGCACTGTAGAGATGGTGGGGGATTTTAGAAAAAAAAGTTTGCTATCCTCACAGATCCTGTGTCTTGACCTTCTCTACATACACAGCGACGTCTGCAACACTTGATCTACTGCCCACACTCCTGATGCAGCCCAGGATTCTGTTGGCTTTCTGTGCTGCTAGTACACACTGTTGGAACTGAATTCTGTTGACTTTTAAATTAAACCATTAGCTAAGATTCACTGAAAACGAGACTCATCTGAAGCCAGTATAAATGTAAGTATACTCAAATAGCTAAATATGATGTCAAACTCTTTTCCTTTGTTGCTCAATTTTTAGGTTTAAGTTTGGATGTAGGGGGAATTGTGATCAAAGTTTTCATTTTCCAGAAATGAACAGGACTTGGTGTTTTTGGATAATTTGACATCTGTATGCCAAACTCTTTTCACCAAAAGCAAGAGGGATACTATCCTTACAGAATATTATCTCTGTTCAGCCACAGGACTTCCATGAATATCTCCACTTGACTATTGATTAGAACCATGTCTGCTTTGACTCTATACCCCAAATGAACCAGGAGCTCAGAAGAGCACTTCTGTTTATCTCCTTACCTTTACTTGATATTAAACTAACTTTGGAAAGTAAAGATAAATGAGAGTAAATATTTGTCTCCTGCAATTATTTCTGTATAGTAAGAAGCCCAGCTAAGTGTGTGGGAGTCTGAGTACATAGTCTGTCCTCCTAGGTAACTATAATTCATGTTGAGACAGGCAGTAGGCATAAGCAAGCTGGTATACATCCATTTTTTTTCTGGTCCATGACCACTGCCATGCCTATTTCTGATGTGCTGCTGCACTGCATATTACCCAAAGTCTTCTGATGTGTGTCAGTTCTGCTGATGGGCCAATGTCATGCAGGCTCTTGTCAGGCAAGGACCATGGGATGGAGCACTGTAACATGGCTGCAACTGTAAGGAGTAATTTCCCAGGACAATTTCAAGTGCTGAATGTTGCATCCAGTAAAAAAAATAATAATTCTGGTGCCATTTTTCTTAATGAAATCTTGCTGGGATTAAAGTTCTTTGTACCTTCTAATGTAGTCTTCCCAGGGGAAAGGACAAAGGGCTGATGCTGCTGCATTTTCTTCTTTTTAGCTCAAAGAAGGGTCAATCTTAGTTTCTGTGAGGAAGGAGATGAAGTATGAAGCAAATTTGGAACTGCTGGAGAGCAGCAGAGCTGTGCTTCTCAGCCTCAGGAAAAGGCATATTATTGGTAAAGCCCACAAAGGGTTAATGTTACCTTTAAAAAATTCATTCCAAAAAGATTTGAGTAGACATGGGCTCCTTATTCCTTCCCCTTATACTGATGCTGTTTCATGTCCAGAAGAAACTGGCTTCACGTCTCCTCAGTCTGATGTCCGTTGTCCCTGAAATTTTCATTAGTTGTAGTAGTAGTAAGAGAGTAGAAGTCTGGAAAGTTGACTTACTGACTTTCTTTTTCAAATAGATGTGGAGATAGTTTGGTTTTGGTTTTTTGAGGGTTTTTTTTGGTTGGGTTTTTTTTTCCTCTGAAAGCACAACAGGGCTTTATTTTATTTAATTCTGAGGAGCTATGGAGCTCTGTGATACACCTTTTCTTTAACTTTCTTGGAAGAGAAGTCTAATACTTTTGTCCGAATATTTGTTTGAGAAAAGGATATTACAACATGTGAAGTTCATGGCTTCTAGAACTGATTGTTAAGACTTTTTAGAATAAAATTAAGAGAATTTGTGTGTTAGCAAGCTCTGAAATCCAGCCTATGGTAAACACAAAAGTTGGGCTTCGAGAGGGATTTAATTAATTAACTAATGACTGCAATTTTTTATGTATATTTCTTGCCCCACACACTATGCCTTATATTCATTTTGTTTGTGGATCTTCAGTTCATCATTTCTTCAGGACTCCTGTTATCAACAGTGGGGTCTGACCCGATGCCAGTTTATAATGCTCTTTGGACAGATGTCAGTGCACACAAGGGGATGAAGTGTGTCCACTGCATCCTGCAGTGTGTCCACTGTCCACTGTTTTCAGCACTGGGGAAGGGCATTGCAGAGCTGGAGAGACTGACACTCTGCCTCTGAAAACTGCCAGAGCCTTGGCACAAAGGATACTTTTGAATTAGGATGCTATTTGGAAATGTCAAACTCAGACCACTGGTGTCTACAGCAACACTAGAAAATGCTGACTGGCATTTTTAGTAGCATTTTATCCTTGTAGTTGTACCTCTGGATTTTTAAGCCATATAATAATGCTGCCAAATGATCATTAGTAAGCCTGATCTGAGTAAGCCTAATCACCATTTAAATGGAAACAAGTAGTGTGAGTTAACGAGAGATATGAAGTTCATTATTTCACTTTGCAAATCAGTAACTCTGGGGAAATTTCCATTTTAATATGCTGTTTGTTTTAACATAATGACTAAAATGTTAAGATCACACATATCCTGTAGATAATGAAAACAAGCATTTATTTCAGCCTCTTTTATTTTCTGAACAGAGACTTATATGCTGTAGGTTTATTTATTTGCTTATGCGCTTTGACAAGCACTTTGATTTTTGTCATCCTACTGCTCTT
>NW_008650897.1:27378-58341 GCF_000695815.1 Acanthisitta chloris | reverse complement strand
CTGGAAATATTTGCTAATGATGGTGCTATGTGTTAACAAATTGTTTTAATGCAGAGAAAAGAGGTGGTAGAATATGATTTTACCCTTTAGCTCTGTATTTTATGGAAACTTGTGTTTTCTCTGGACATATGTTATTTATTTTACTATTAGGTTTGCATCAGAAGATCAGTGATCATGCTCAAGTATTAGCAAATAAATAAGGCCCTGAACTTCAGAGGTGCTTTGTATGACATTCAAGACTCCATATTACCTTAACATCTCACCCTGCTATTTTGCCAATGGCTATTGCAGTGACGTTCAAGTCTTTAGAGAAAGCATACAGTGAATTTTTACAATTCAAACTAGAATCTGTTCTATATATTTTCCCACCTTTTTTTTTCTCCCTTGTATTTTACTGCTCCAGGGTAGAATTACATTAACTTAGCAATGTTGGGAGGAATGGGGATTGTATTAGTTCGGAAAATATCTTCCGTGCTTATGAATAAATAAATAAATAAAGAAAAAAAGATTATCTGGGGCACTGGCAGATTGATTTAGCAGAGAGACTGGGGTCAAAGATTTTTACTTGTCTTAATGGTCTTCATTAGGGAATCAGAGCATCCTCTTGAGAAAGACTGGCATGCTTTGGCTCTGCCAGTGTCAGACTACACTATAAACATGCTAGTACCTGAATTGTGAATTGCTTGCCACACAGATAAATGTTTGTCACAGTCTCTGGGAGACAGATGTCACAGCCTAGTGAAGACCTGCTTATCATTCATGTGGTCATTTCTATTACCTCTGCTTGGACTGTGCTGACCTGCTATTAGTGACTCTAATTTAATTTCCCCCACAAGTGACATGGGTTATTTGTTCCATTACTTTAGAGATTTAATTTACAGGGCAAACTCCATCACTTGAATGAAAGAATTTTTCATGACATGAAAAACAAGTTCTTTTTGAAGATTAACATGGTGCTGGTTATTTATCTTGGTCATCTCTAAGGTATGTGGCCTAAACTTCTGTGAAAGACAATATATTCATATGTTGGTGTTATTTCCAAAAGACATGAAATACTGCATTTTCCTCATTTCAACTGTACCAAAACATCCAAAAATAGTTGTGTGCACAGTGTTATGAAAGACTAGATATCCTTTTGTTACAGCTTGTGTGGATTTGAGCCTGGGCTCATGTTGAAGAGACTGGCACATAGATATGAGAGGCATTGTAACAGGCAAATATGTTAACACCTGTATCCTTGTTTTTCCACATATTATTCATTCCAAATACTGAAAAACATGAGGAAGCAATCTGAATATTAATTTCATGTCATTAATATAATGATATACATTTCCTAGACTGAAAAAACGTTGTAATCACTAATTGATTTCTCAGTGTGTTCAAACTCAAGTGCATGAGCCTCCTGGAAAAGAGCAAACCCTGACTGCTTGTTTTAAAAAATAATTTCCCTACATTATCAGAAGTGTAACTACCAGAGCTTAATATAATTTTATATGTTAGTGAAATAATTTCAACTCTTTGCCAGAGGCTTGTTTTCCTGTGTGGCTAAGACTGTTCTTCAGGAAAATATTTGCCAGTCTTTTAGTGTTGCTTTTTCAAAAATGCTACCTGAATTAATTTCTGATGCCTCAGAGAATTTATGTGCCTTAAAAGCTTCCAGTCAGAGGGTGCAACCAAGGCCCATGAAAACATGCCTTGGTCATTAAAAGGAAGTGAGCAGGGCTTTCCTCATCCAAACCTAACAGAGGAAGGAAAGATTGAAGGGGAAAAAGTTGACTGCTAAGTTCTTCAAGGGCTACAAGACTCTCAGGTCAACAGAGGAGACAGAAAAGGGAAAAGGCACATGTGAAAAGATTGACTTCCAAGGAGAAAGGATAGCATGTGTAGGTGTGTGAGAGGGTAGAATAAAATTTATGCCAGATCATTTGGACACTTGCCACAGTTTCAGCTGAATCAGCTCAAATTTCCTAGCATGGTGGAACTATCTGTAAGGAGTGAATGATCTTGTACTTGAATGCCTTCACCCACCCTCTGCCAGTCCATTTCACATATTTTTCATAAGACAGGGAATCAGTCATTTTCCCATTGCTAAATTATAATTCAGGAAGATACTAATATCTATATGCATGCATATTCAATACACATGTACCATGTATGTGACTGTCTATGTGTTGTATTTCTTTGCTTTCAAGAAAGGCAAGTCATTATTAATTTTTCATATTCTGACTGGCAATAAACTTATATATAGAGTATATGGAATCCACTCAGAGTTCTCTGGGAGGATTTGTTATTTAAACTGCTTTGACTGGCAAAGTAGGTCATGTTGCTCTTTCTGTTCACATGAAACTCAGACAGATACAAGTTTCTCCGTGAACACTTGTGATTATTAATTTTTAATTTACTTTCCTCATCTTCTCTGTACTATTCAGTTGGAAATAAAGTTGTCTTACAAAGATCTTATTTAGAAGCTTTAAAAAGAATTTCAGTGTTTAACTGTTAGTGCCACCTCTTGAAATTTGGTCCTAATTCAGTCAACAGGAGGCAAACATGGATTAGAGCAGTAAAATTACAACACAGAATCTTATTGCCAAGTATTTTTCTATCAATGATCCTTTCTTATCTGTCAATAAGATGGTCTTCTGTTTATATATTGTCATACACTTGTTGTATTTGAAGAATAACATTTGAGCAAGGAACATGCAGTAGGATAGTATTAAATTAAAAGAAAATGTCCTCTTTCCATGCAGCTGAATTTGTTTACATAAAAGTACTAGAAATGGGTAAATATATGGCAACATACTCTGTTCAGTGTCATAGATCTACACAAAGAAATGCAATAGAAGTTTTCAGGAAGCTGTTTTTATTTAGGATCAGGTTCTTCTGCTGCTTGCTTTGAGGCACATAAACCACTGGAGAGCAGGCAGAAAGGAACGGAATAAATTCTTCCTGTTCTGGGACTCCTCTCTTACCTCGACATGTACAGTTCAAGTTCTGTCATTTCAGAAATGAAAGACCTGGTCCAGAAGGTATTCCTGACTACTGAATGATATAAAGGATACAACTCCCATTAGAGAATATGGTCCACAGGGTATTCTATATGTTCAACTATTTAGAAAATATTTTTCCAACCCTTCAAGCAGTTCTTGCATGCATTTGATTGCCAAAATCACAGCTAGCTGTACAATCACTTTAAAAGAAATGCATAATCTCTCTACTGAAATGTCTAGTCAAATGCTGCAGTAAACAGTTCTATTTTGAAGTTGATATGCAAGTAATTTATCACAAAGAAAGAGGTACTACTGTTTTTGTTTTCTTACTTCAACAGTTCAGGGAATGACATATATCTTGGTGATAGTTCTCTTCCTTTCAAGTGCCGCTGAGAAGAGATGTCACAGCAAAAGTGATATGTGTAAGGTAAAAGCCAGACTAGCAAAACTAACATTTTGTTTTCTGAGTATGCAGCATTTGAGCATCAAGTTGCTATTTCAAGGTAGTCAGTGCCCCAGATTCAAAACCTAAATGAGAGCTTTACTTCCAGTTTCTGCTGACAGAGCAACCCAAAGGAATGCTGACTGCAACAAGCCTCTGAGCCTTAGGCATGACTGAAGCTTACTTGACAAGATCAGTTACTAAACCCAAAGTGCCTGATGAGACTTAGTCACAGCAGAGTGTGACAACAATGCAGAGTGGTGGAGAAATACGAAAGGCAGCTGAGTCACTATATTTACAAGTTCCTAATCCACTCTGGGTATAATCACTTAAAAAGCCTATGGCTTTGGACAAAATATTTGTTGGTTTGTTGTCTTGGCTTTTTTTGGACTAATCTTCCTGACTTAATAGTGTTTGTTAAACACAAATTGAGTTCTATAATCAAAAACGCCAGAGGAGGAAGGAAATAGGTTTATTTTATGGTGTGGAAAAAATTTACAGATCTGACTGGGTTAGCTGTTATTGACAATGATCTCAGAGGAATTTATAGCTGCATGGATGTAGCCAGTAATATTGTTCATACAGATCATTTAGTACTGACACAAAATGCCTCAAAGAAACAGTAACTAAACCTAAGGATTTTTTTTAAAAAAATACAGACCATTTTCAAAGAAATATGTTTTAAAGTGCATAATTCTATGAGTTTTTAATGCAGATAAAGTACACTTGCGTCTGGAGACCTTTAAGATATTCCAGATTTGCATGAGTTTAAAATGACTTTAGATCAGTTTGTGACGGTTTTTTGGAGACATTATATTATTCAACCCCCAGAGTCCTGGCTGTGTGTGTTCCTTGTAAGAATTGTCTAATTGATACTCCTGCCAGAAACATTTGGTTTCTGCAAGAAGGGCCATGGAAGACTTTTGACTCAGCTTCAGCTGTCGCTGATACTTGGCATCAAACGTCAGGATCCTGGGGAATATGGTGAGCAGGAGGTTAGAAGGGAATTGCTGGTGAGCTGAACCTGAACAAAGTAACAGTAGGAAGAAGGAGAAAGTTCAACAGACATATATATTTTTGAATATAATTTTGAAATAAAGTACGTAATGCTCCTCTCATATTTTAATATTGTGAATCCTAAGCTTTAGGGTTCTTAGAAGCTTTTAATGTAAATGTATGAACAAGGGGCTTATTAATACACTGGAAACATAATGAATCTAGGTGGCTGATGTGAAAAATGAGATGCAGTTCACCGGGCAAAACGAGTGAGAGTTTTATGGTAGGCCAGGGGGTGCCTGCTCTGACTAGGAAAATGGCAGATCTGAGGAAGGAGAAATGGGAATCTGGAGCTCTTCATTCCAGTTTAGGCATGTCAAGAGCTGCCCTGTACCTGCATGTGCCCTGTTTCCTGTTAGAAATGCAGTAGCTCAACATGGACCAAAGATTAGAGGCTACATGAAATTCAGTAATGACAAGAGCTGAATGGAGAACTCAGAATCGATAGAAGAGTGCCTTGCTAACCCACTGGGCTGTCATAGGGAAAAAATATCAAACAGGAAAAAAATGTTCCCTTGAGTTCTGAAACAGAAACTGGAAACCATAACACAAAGATTAATTCAAGAAAAATCCATAAAATAAGACTGATTCAACCTCTGAAGACTATGTTGTTCCTAATTGGGATCATACTTGTTGACAGTGTGACCTGCTGGATATAAAGCAATCCTTGAGAATAGAAAACGGGCGATCATATGTTTTAGTTTTAGCTCACCATTGCATTCCATAATAAACAACTGCTTAAGGAAGACTCACATAATTGAAAAACAGCCTTTCACAAGAGGGACTCTGTTAGCTGCAGGGACAAGGGGGAACAAATTGAAAGAGGGGAAATTTAGGTTAAATATCAGGAAAAGTTTTTTTCCTGTGAGGGTGGTGAGACACTGGCACAGGTTGCCCAGGGAAGTGGTAGCTGCCCCAACTCTGGCAGTTTTCAAGGCCAGGTTGGATGAAGCCTTGAGGAACCTGGTCTGGTGGGAGGTGTCCCTGCCTATGGCAGTGGGAGTTGGGACTAGATGATCTGCAAGGTCCATTCCAAACCCTAAAATTCTATGATTCTAATAAAGGCAATACAGTTTACATGCTTAATCTTATCCTTCCTAAGGAAGAGTACTATCTCTAGGTGCAGAAGATCAGGGCTTTGAATTCAGAGGACATAATTAAAGGGATAACAGAAAATGAAATTATAATGAGATAATAAACCAAGGTGCAAAAGTCAGAGGCTGACTATAGCAGCTAGATAGATAACTTTGAAAATGCTATTTTCCAGGTGCAGGGCACAGTTACACATTTACTTAGCCAAGACTGACTATACAGAGAAGAAAAGACCAACCCTTGCTCCACAAAGTTCCCAGTAGGAGAGAGGACACAATTGAGTGACTAACAGGAGCATCTGGAAGGGAGTGTTTGAAAGAAATAGCAAAACGGACTCAGCCAAAAGTTGTTTGCAAGTGGACTGAATAGGAATTACTGAACACGCAGGGCAAGAGTGGGCTTTAGGAGGAGGAAAATATACAAATAGTCTGTGTTTTACTTGGTTCTCTGTGGATTCTACGTGCTACAAAGCTCTGAAGTTGTTGCTTTTGGTCACTTTCAATCAATCAGTGTTCATAGTGGCAAGGGAGGAAAGGGGTTGGTCAGACAGAATTGCAGTTAGATTTTCACTTACCAGGGAGCTGCCACCTGGGGATCTAGTCCTTGTACACCCAGTCTGTGATCTTAAAGTTTAAAAGAAGTGCTAAAGATCAGGGCTCTCACTTTTCTGGACTGAAAGTGATTCTTCACCCATAACTCTGAGAGAAGGTGTCTGGCATGCTGTCAGCATGGGAACTGTCTATATGATGTAATTAATAAAGATTTTCTTTACTCCTACTGGCAGAAGAGAAGTGAGACTGCACTGGAAATTGCAGTGGATATGCTTGTCATTGCCCCACTACAGGGAGGTGGGAGTCTGCCTTCTGAACTTCCCCCTGATATCAGATGCAAATAAAACATGTGGTTTCCTCTCAGATATTGGTACAGGACTATAAGGATGTGATGGTTTGTGCAATCTGTATAACTATTGGGCTCTGTCCTCTCAGATTTTAGATCTACACATGGAAAAGAAAATCAATTTTTCCCATAGAAATTATTTGCCTTCTCTTTGGAGTGGTGATAGACTGCCTGCATTTATTTATCTATTTCAGTCTGTTGTTATTCATGGATTCTGGCAGATGCATAGAGACTTTTAAATGCATACATATTTCAGCAACAAAATTCTGATTGCTATGGAGTATCCCTTTCTCTTTGTCTTCTTTACACTGAAGTATTTAATTCCTCTGCAATACAGAGAAACTAGAGTTGATCTTGTTTTGATGCCAGAGACCAGACAAAACAATCAGAACTGGCACCTGTGCTTGCCCATGTGCCCATGTGCTTGCCAAATGTGACACAATGCAACAATTGGGCATTATTAGATCACAGGCTTCCTGGCACTGGAGGTAACAACTATGGCCCAAAGTGTCTGGTACATTTGGTCAGAAGAGGTTGATGTTCCCTCTTACACTTGGACTCCACCACAGTGATCAGCGAATTTCATCGTAATGTTATTCACATTTCTTCTCTAGAGGCTTTATAATCAGACTGTTTCTAAAGAAACCTAATCTTCACAACTGATGTTCTACAGTATTAGCACATCTATCTATCATTTACAGTGTACTTTGTAGTGGTGTCATGTAACCTATGCCTGTTAGCCTTTTAGAAAGCACTTTCCTCATAAATCAGATGCAATAACTTTCTGCGGATGTTGAGTTTGAGGCAAATGAGCTGGATTGGGATCTCTGTTCTTATTAGCACTGATTTGTTAATCTGTATAGTGGTGAAGTTTATTACTGTATGACTGAGGATAAATGAATTGCAAAACTAAATATATTAATTTTAATATCATAAAGTGCTTGTAATACAAATAACCTGCCACATCATGATTGAAGTATATAGATGGGAAAATTTTGGTGGAAACAATTTTTATTTCATAGAGGTCGATCTCCTCCATCCATTTTGATGGTCAGCTCTGTATTACCAGCCACCCAAATAATCAGGAAAAGAGCTATCTGTGTGCTTAAATTTAACTATACAAATAATATGAATTAGATTCTGACACATAATTTCAGCATATTTTTGAATCTGGACACTGAAAATTCTGATGACTTCCAGAGGACAAAATTGAGCATATCCTTCAATCCTTACACTTTCTTACACCTTCTACTGAATAATCTAGTAATAGATTCTCAGATGGAATTTCAGATTAAAGCACTGAACTGTGAGAACAGTCAGCTATTTCAGCTTGGCAACTTTTGTGCATACAAATTTTATTCATGCATCGTCTCTGCAAGAAGGAAGTTTGACAAGAAATAAAAAGATTAATTAGGAAAAGAAAACTTTTAAGGCTTTCTAGTAACAAGACTATCTCAAATGAAGTATGCTATGCAGAGAGTTTGCACAATGCAAGAATGAAATTATTTTATCTCATATTGCAGGGGAGAAAAATAATTTAGTACAGTATCTAGGCAAAGAAGAATGTCATGGAAAGGAGCAATTACAGGTTGTGAATATAATGTAATCAGATATTATTACACAAGAATTTGTTTTCATTAAGGTTGTGCATAAACTCTAAGCAAAAGAAAATTCTGAGACCATCATTTTAGTTTTCTTGATACCTAATTTGATTTTCTATAATGGGTACAAGGCTCAGCGCTACAGGAAGGTTGAGTTTACAAGGTCAGCAGGTCAATGGCTTCATCAATGTGGGAGCAATCAAAGGAGGTGAGTAGCTGAGCTGGGGCAGCAGAGCAGGCTGGCAGACACTCACTGGGGCCAAGCAAGAGCCTCAATCATGAACAAGTCCACGGTGCTAAGGCAGGTCTCAGGACAAGCTGGAAAGTTGCATCACTAAGCCCAGGGTCCAACCAAGCATCCAAGGCCAGAGTGTCTGCAGTACAGCTCAGGCAAGGAACAAAGGGAGAGCTGGTGCTGAAACACAGCCCTCGAATGATGGGGGTACCCAACAGGCCTGTGGGGAGATCTCTCCTTTCCCAGCTCTGTTCCAGTGGCTGGACTTTGCAGCAACACAACAGCAGAGCTGGCTGTGAGCATGAGTGATGAGACCCCATTCCAAGAGGCAACAGCTTCTTGGAATGCTTGGGGCTTTGGGTTAAATGGCCTCACACAGCAAAGCAGATGTAGTCTTTACTGAAAAAAATCTCTATAGAGTTTGTTTTATGTGTAAATTCTTGCTGTCACACAATTTCCAAACTTTTTATTTTATGGCTGTTGTTTATCTTGTATCGAAGTGGTACAGTTACCAATTTCCTTTACATGAAAGAGTATTTACCGTAAAAAAAATTTATTTTAAATCAATAACTGAAGTTGATATTTCAATGCCTCGAATGTAGACTAATGTTTGGATTAAATACTTGAAAACTCTATCAATTTATGTCTATGGAACAAAGAAGAAATTTCACATTAGTCCTTACCAAGTCAGGTCCTGTGAGTCTTTCAAAGATATTGTCATAGCAAGTGGCTTCTGATTGACCCACCACTTCAACCAAGTATATCTTGAAAGTTTCTCTGGAAGAGAAAAAGGAAGCCATTGAAGTATTTAGTTGACACAACTGCTTCCTGTTTTTTCAGTTCTTCATCAGCTATCAGATGTACAGAGTCTGAGGAAGAGCTGGGACCTGCACCTCAGGTGAGTCCACTTGTCACAGAGCAGCTCTCCTTGTCTCCTGGTGCTTTTGCCCCACAGTAATTAAGTACTCAGAGGTAGAATGCTCCTGCTAGGTTCCCTCCCAGGGCTGTCCCAGGAGACCCTCAGCCTTGATGTTCAGGTGTGACACCTATCAAGATGACTGGGATTGAGCAGATACTAGGCAGATACTCTGTAGTTTCCTTCCAGTGCTATGATAAACCAACATTTTCCATTTAGGAAACTGCTTTATTCACAAGCACTTAAAGTGGAATTTGGGATTTTTGTGAAGGGGAAGCTTTTTATTCTACATTCTTCTCTTTTTGCTGAAAGCACCTTGACTCCTTGGTCTTTCTAATTTCACAATAGAAGGCAGTAAATCCTTTAGGTAGGTTGGCATTAAAATGTAGGAAAACAATCTAATTCTTTGCCAACAGGGTTAAAAATTCCACAAGCATATTTTTTTTTCAGTTTATCTAAAGTTTAATCACAAATTCAATACTGCAACTGGGCATTCGGTAATTTAGCTTGCCTACAATGTAATGATTTTCAGTTCAAGTCCCACTGACTCCATATTCATAGTGATATTCTTTAATTCCATATTTTAAAAAAATCCTCAGATTTGTGCATATGAGAGTGGAAACACAGCATATTTGAACTTGATTTCCGAAGAACTGCAATGCAACTATATACAGCATTTGTCCTTCTGGTGACCCTTTCTTTTGGTATTGCAGTTTTGACAGGTGTTTTTGCTTCAGGCCACTCAGAGGCTTTACACTATTAACTGTGGTGACATTTTCCTCTCTTGAATTGTTCCAGGGAAAAAGGCTGATGAGAAACTTCGACTTTCCTTTTATTTTACCGTGTGTCTTAAGGGCTAAATGTTAGTGCCACAGTGACAACCAAAAAGTTAACATTCACTCCTAATTCCTTCAGAAAAATAACTATCATGGCACAGATATTTCAATGGGTTATGAAAAAATTGAGACTATAGGTGTCAACAATGGAATTAAGTCACTGCTAGTATTAAGATCCTGGTCTAGATCTAGAGCTCAAAGAAATCAGCTATCTTCTTTTTATCAATTTCAAGGGATTCAGAAACAGATTTTTAGGCTATGATTAGAGAAATCTAGTGGATTTAGGTCATAATGTCACTGTAATTTTAGGATTATTTGAAAAGAAACCTTAAAAACCTTTACACATTTATTTAATCAGACATGACGCTTGTTTTAGTAGCTTAGGCAGCATTTCATGGAAGACTTTTACTACATTTAACATTTATTTTCTGATTTATTGCCTTTTTTGTTTTCACTTTGAGCACTCTCTTGTTATTCTGAACAGCATAACAGCACCAGAATTACTGTAAATCAAAATGTTTGTCTCTGCCACATTCACTTACATCAAATATGTCATAAAACTTCTGATAGTTTTTGGAAGGTGAGAAAGCAATTGCCTGTTGAAAGCTTGATATACACTGGAGCTCAGAATGACAAATTTAATTTTTTTTATATGCTATTGTATTTCACTCACATGAATAAATGAATTCATCAGCCATTAAAAAACCCCACAAAATAAAATAAAACCTGAGCATTCTTTTTCAAGTTACATACAGATTTAAATCAACAAACACAGAATTTATTAATATTTGCTGTCCTGGTATTATGTGGTTAATCTTATTTTAAATGTATTTTTATTTAGATTAATGTCTCAAAAGCATGAGTTACTTCTCTATTTAACACTTTTTCTTTGAATAAACACATGCCCTTTGTCTTCTTCTGTGTGCATATACATGTGTGTATACACATGTATAGCTATATAAATGTGTGCATGTATCCATTTTGTCCTGTACTTATTTACATTATTATTTGGCATCGTAGTGAGACTGCTGATGCTGAATGTTTTTTTTATTTTTGTGCTAGAACTATTCTGGAACTGAATATAAGTTGCTTGAAACTTCTCTGTGGAAAACAGAAAATGTGTAGAGTGGGTGTTTTGTTCAATGTTTATCTCATTAATCTGCCTCCAATGAGACTTGGAAATGATTCTTTGCTCCACCACAGGTATCTTATTTGACCCTTGGCAAATTGCTGTGCCTCTGTATCTCCATTCTTCAAGCTGCCAAATGATTGAGGATTCATGTTCATCCCTCCTGAGAGGGGGCAGGGTAGGTAGAGAACAGGAGAAAAGAGGAAGGTTTTGAGGACAAATATTCAAACACAGCAATAATGAGATCATGCAAGACCCTCATCTTCCTGACTCTCCACCCCCAACCAATGCAAACCAAGCCAAAACTTAAATAATAATAAAACAATCTATATGAAATTATCTGGGCTTCTATTTTTGCAGGTCAATACTCTACTGTTGTCTGCGTTCTACTGTCAGCGATGCTAGTGTAACTGAATCATATGGCATCACTCCAGTCATGTGGGAATACCATACCATATTTTGTTTTGGGATTTTTTTAATGGCTGATGAATTCATTTATTCATGTGAGGGAAATCCAATAGCATAAAAAAAATTAAATTTGTCATTCTGAGCTCCAGTGTATATCAAGCTTTCAACAGACAATTGCTCTCTCACCTTCCAAAAACTATCAAAAGTTTTATGACGTATTTGATGTAAGTGAATGTGGCAGAGACAAACATTTTGATTTACAGTAATCCTGGTGTTGTTATGCTGTTCAGAATAGCAGATATTCATTCTTAAGTTCATTTAGATACCATAACTCCATGACTTCAGGGTGAATCTTGTTAAACATTTTTATCCTCCCTTATCCTTTTATCCTTCCTATGCTTTCCTGATATTTGATAGGAGTGGGATGTCCTGTCCTGCTATGAATCACTCATCATTTCTGTGTTATACTGGTATGTCTGGATGTATTGAACAAACCTCCTCCTGGAAATTGCTCAATAGCCTTGTTAAGCAGCCTTAAGGACAGGAAAAGCATTCTGTGTTCTAAGTCACTGACAGAAAGTTTATCATCATGTTATATTTATTTTCTATATAGACACTGTTGAGAAGCAATCTTCATCTATCAAAACCTACTAAGGGGCAGGGGATGGTGTTTTTAATGAGTCTTCCTGTGACAATAAAGGTAGTTACTTCAAGCTCATCTTATGTTGTATTGAAGCAATATGTCACTAGTTAATATATCTGTGACCCATTATATCTTTATGCATTTCAGCTAATCCTTTCTTCTCTACCAAATAAAACTTTATTAGTACTAGGAACTCATGATCAGAATGTCTCCAAAACATCTCAGGGAATGTAGCCAGTCATCTACCATGACAGAACAAATATTTGAACCAATATTTGAAGCGATGTTATCTCTATGGAAAAAGAAAAGTTCTTGAATCTGTATTTAAGCACTTAAAAAAATAAGGCCTTATTTACAGAGATATTAGTAACCTATTCTATGCAACAGAGCTGTGCTGTTTACTTACATATTAAAGTGATAGACAAAACCAAGGAAGAGAAGAAATCTAACACTGCAAAGATCTTTTAAATTTTTCTTTTTGATGTTTTCTCTACCTGCCTTTTCTTTCTGGATGTTATCTATGCCTAATGGATTTTTTTCCTTTTCATCCTGATAATTCTCATTAAAATGATTTGTTTTCATCAAAATATATGAAGAAGGAAATGGGTTTCCATTCTATTCTAATAACTGGAATTTATTTTTTAAAATAATTCTCTTTCATATGAGACTGTTATTTTCTGTGATGATCCTACATCAGAAATGCAATGACAGAAATGTTATTTTACAGTGAGCAGGAAAAAAGAACGTTGTAACTTCAGTAGACCTCAAAGTAAAGATGAATACCTTCAGAAGGAAATCATTTAACTTACCTGTGTCACCCTTGCCTTTCTCACTGGAAGAACTGGCTTTAACTCAATGAAATAATAAAATTGGTAGGTTAATAGCAAGAAAACTGGCAAGTCCTTATAACATAACAAAGGGTAAAAATTATCAAGTCACTAGGCTCTTGGATATTAAAGAGATTAATAGGCTTTTTAATGGCTGTATGAATTAATTTGCATGAATGATACCTGGAACCTGGAGAAGAATGAAAAGCTCTTAATGCCAGCATAAATGATCTGTATTCTCTTAAATGATCATACATTGAAAAACAAAAAAGGAAAATCCTTTGATGCAAATGTCACCTTTACCGAAATTCCCAAGTTCATAGAAAGTCTAATTAAGGTGCTGGCCAAGACAGCACTGCTAATGATTTTCTAAAAGGTCTCATCATTCTTTGAGCGATCACAGGATGATTAAGCAAGGTTGTTTTAAAACAAATAGTCATTCTTCGGTTTTTGCACTTTATTCTGGTGCCACTGTGATTGCTAATTATAAAAACGTGGTTGCATCTTATTTACAATCTTGAAAACATATATGAGCTTCAACACCATAGCTTTTAGCTTTTCCCAGATTATTTAGATATCAAATTCAGTATGTGCTCAAAGCTCACCCCATGTTTTGTCACGGCAAAGCACTTCATCAAATCACTTACAGAGTATATTGACACCTTTGGAGTTTCAAGGATCTCTTTGTGCTTTTTCAGTCATCTAGTAAGATGTGATAATAATACTGTGATCTATGGGAGGTCTTATTCATCGTCATCTTCACTTAACAGAAGGAGAGAGATGGCTTGAAGACTGTGTCTCCTGAATACATGGGTCTCTCTCCCTGCTTCCCCTCCTTTTTGAGAAGAGGTTCATACCTCTGAGTCCCTGTACTGATCTACTTAGGATGTGCCTCATGATCTACACATGAGCAGTAAGAGGAGGATGGGAATTCGTGTATATGTGCAAAGTAATTCAACATTGTATGTATGCTGACTCTGAGATAGGCAAATGGTATAGAAACAAGCAGAAATCTCCGAAGCAATGAGGGACCAAAATTGAGGGGATAAATATCCCAAATAAATTATTTCTTTGCAGTAATATTTTTCCTTGGGTTTACTTCTGGCAAATCGGTTTCATCTGCAGAAATACAACAGAGCCAGGTAAATGACAATGTGGCTTTTCTTTCCCTTTCTGCTAGCTTGACCACAGGCTACAGGGGTGCAAGACTAATTCTATATAGAATTAGAGCTGTGATGAGAGCCTGAAAGGGTCTTTGGGTTATTAGGAGACGTCTTGTGTATAGTGGCATCTTTGCCACTGGTCTTTCCTAAGAGTTGCACGGGTGAGCCTAGCGGCCCTGAAGCTGGAAATTGTGAATAGGATCATGGAAGCACTAAATCCACCTGCAGAATTTCTTAAACTGTGGAGTATCTCTAAGCTTGGCTAAGCTTTTCTGAGGCAGCTAGAGTGTCAAAAAAAAGTTTTAAAACCTGTTATAAAGTTCAAGGACATAAATCCAAACCAAGATTTTGCAAGTTTTCAAAAACCTATTATAAGAGAACTAGCTTACAACCTGATCTCAGAGAAGGACTTAGAAATTGGAATCCTTGAATATGGGTCTCAAGTTAGCACATAGTTTCCTAGGAGAATAAGGTGGAAAGGATTTGGGGAGATTTAAATGAAAGACACTGCAGCCAGCACTCTCATGGTTTAACCCCAGCCAGCCACCAAACACCACACAGCCATTCACTTACTCCCTCACCAGCAGAATCAGGGAGAGAATTGGAAGGGTAAAAGCTAGTTAACTCATGGGTTGAGATAAGACAGTTTAATAGGTAAAACAAAAGCCACATACACAAGCAAACAAAACAAGGACTTATTTTCCTGATTCCCATGGGCAGGCAGGTGTTCAGCCATCTCCAGGAGAGCAGGGCCCCATCAAATGTTCCTTGGGAAGACAAATGCCACCACTCCAAACATCCCCCCTTTCCACTAAGCTAGTTAACTCATGGGTTGAGATAAGACAGTTTAATAGGTAAAACAAAAGCCACATACACAAGCAAACAAAACAAGGACTTATTTTCCTGATTCCCATGGGCAGGCAGGTGTTCAGCCATCTCCAGGAGAGCAGGGCCCCATCAAATGTTCCTTGGGAAGACAAATGCCACCACTCCAAACATCCCCCCTTTCCACTTTCTTCTCCCCACTTTATACACTTGATGTCATGTCCTCTGGTACAGAATATCCCTTTGGTCAGTTGGGGTAAGCTCTCCCAGCTGTGTCTCCTCCCAGTCTCCCATGCACCCCCAACTTCCTTGTCAGTGTGGCAGTATGGGAACAGAAAGGCCTTGGCTCTGTGTAGGCACTATTCAGCAATAACAAAAACATCTCTGCACTATCATCCCTCTGTTCAGCACAAGTCTAACACTTAGCCCCATACTAACAACTGTGAAGAAAATTAACTCTACAGCAGTCAAAACCAGCACAGCACTCTCAGTGGAGGAGACAGGTTAAAGAGCAAAGAGGCTGGAGAGAAGCAGTTCATCATTTAGGAGGAGGAGTCATCTCACCCAATGGTAGATGTTTAGAAGATAGGCAACTAGTCTAGCTTTTCAGTCTATGAAGGAATAAAATGAGTTCCAGAGGCAGATTTAGCTCAACTTGAATTTAATGTTTAGAACAGCTGATTCTTCAGAATGGCATCCAGTCCCAGAATCCCCTCTGGATCTTCAGCCTAAAATGGACTCCAGAGTGAGCTACTTTACTGATTTGATTACTCCCACAAGTTTCAGTGGGATAAACATATTAAAAGACCTCAAAGGAACCTCACTAGTGTCAACAGAAGTCAGATTATACATGCCTAGGCATGATATTATACAAGACAAAATCAAAATTCTTTAATGAAACAAAATTATTACTGAGGAAATATGGCAGAGAATAGTTTGAAATAAGATTGACCTAAAAGTGAGTAAAGATGACAGAAATTAACTCATTAATAGCATTACTATTCAGACAGGCCTGAGGTCTGTTTACACAATCTTTTTTTTTTATTATTTTCTGAATTTTATACCAGAATCAGATTTCCAGCACATATCTCTGCTCAAATATAAAATTTGACCATAAATCTTGAGGCACTGCAAACCTTTACAACTACTGCTATGTTTTGAAATGAAATGTTTAGTTGCAGTGAATATTCTGTGCCTCAGTAAAGGTTTGGCACAGCTGGTCATCATGAAAACACTTTAATTTTTCATATTTCGGTGGTTTTGAACCAATATTAAAATCAGGGGGAAAAAGCGTTTCATGTTTCCTACCGCCAGTCTTGCTATCAAAAATGTTGGTTTTTTACAGCTCCTTATTTGGCAGTTTGTGTTTTGGGCCATTTTCTGACTATTGCTAGGTCCAACAAATGATTTACTTGGTTTATCTCATTTTCTCCTGTAGGACCTCATGTAACTTGACCTTTTAGTGCCAAGTTTTTACTGCTATGGCTGACATAGGTCTTAACCGAATGAACATAATTTGTTTTTTTCTTGTTAAAATTACAGTTATCAGGAAAAAAGCATACTTTTAATTTTTTGTTGAAAATACTGAACACATTTAAAGCAAATATTTAAATTCTGCTGGAAATGAACGGAGGAAAAAGAACTGTTGCAGTTTCTAAAATATCTGAATGATACTTAATGGGAAATTCATCTCAGTGACCTGTGTTGCCCTTCCTCTTTGCTGGACAGACTTTCTAAATAGATTTCTTAATTACTGCTTCTTTCTGATGAAGAAAGAAGCCAAGATCAGAGAATCTTAAAAAATTGCACACGAAGAATCTTAATCTCAACCCCAGCAAATAGGGTAGTAGCATTTGAAGAGAACAACTTGACATTTAGGTTAAATTATTCCAGTATATTTTGGACCCAAAAGCATTGCATTTGCTGCAGATTTATCTCTGATATGCAGCATTATTAATATTTCTGTGCTATGAAACACTACTGGATCTCAGGCAAAGCTCATGTGAACTTTTTTTAAACTTTGTTGCTAGCACTTACCTGCCTGTGACCTGGAAATTAATTTTTGCAAGCTAAGCTTTATCATTGAAATGGTTGTGAAAATCAGCACAACTAGAGCATGCCTTTTTCCAATGTTTTTTTCCTCCTCTTATATTATTTTATGAATGCTCATAAAACACTCAATGATTTTTTTTCCAGTAGACAGATTACAGTATTAACTTTTTTTGTTTCATAAAACGTATAAATTTATGAATCTTAACATTAAACCAATGAGTTTAAGAAGATTAAAAATAGGCTTTAATTACAAAGAGGATTGTTATAGATGAATAATTATACTTCTCTGCATTACTTCCATACTTGGTATTAAATTCAAGCATCTCTGACTCTGACTAGACATAGGCATATGTCTGAAAATTCCCTAATTTACTTAGTGGTCTTCCCTTAGGATACTTTTCTAGGTCATAAGACTGAGGAAATCAGCTTTTTTACCAGTCTCTGCCCATCTTTTATTTTATTAGACTGCATTCTGGCAGCAGATGTATTAGTGGAATTCAAATACAGTCGACACACAGATTGAGCTAACAGACTCATGAAAGGCACTCTTACAGTACACTGATATCTGACCCGGTGTTATATAAAGGTCAGGCAAACTAGATAGCTTTTATGGAGCTCATTATTTAATCTTAATATTAAAGTGAACCTAGCATAGAAGACCCTAATCAAGATTTGTAATTAAATGAGAACATCGTTCATAACCTGATTATAATTGCAGGGTTTTACAGCCCTTTTCCAGAAATCAGTCTCGTGTTGGTGCAGAGCAAGGGGTTTTATACAAAGCATGTCTTAGACTGTTTGCAAATCAGGTATTAAATGCATTATATGACTTTTTAATCTATAGTGGTTTTTAT
Source organism: Acanthisitta chloris (assembly GCF_000695815.1). NCBI lineage: Eukaryota > Metazoa > Chordata > Aves > Passeriformes > Acanthisittidae > Acanthisitta > Acanthisitta chloris. The sequence goes on along the minus strand of NW_008650897.1, from coordinate 40,378 downwards.
AAAATGTTGCCTCAGTGGAAAAATGTTAAGTACTTTCCAAACCACGGTAAAGCAGTAAGAAAGAGAATAAAATAAAAGTCAAAATATTAAGTTAAATCATAAATGACTCAAACTCAGATTTCTGTCTCCTGTCACATGTGATTTTAACTAAAAATTACAAACTATCTAATCATCCTCACCATGCTTATATACCCCAAATCTCCTTTAATATACTGCCAGAATATTCCAAGTCAGCTTTATGTGAAGGGAGTTCAACTGTCATATTAGCTCAAGTATAAGTCACTCTTTACAGTACAATGGCCCTGAATCTGATTAATCTGAATGCTCTTTTTGGCAAACTAGATCATAATAGCTCCCCTGGTACCAATAATATCTAACTCTTCCAAGATCATGATATCTCAAAGATATTTGGTTCATAGATTATACATCCATTAGGCTGAAACATTTCTACTAATGTATTGTGGTCATGCATTTATCATGACTCCACCAAGCAGAATGTGGTATAGAGTTCATACTGAATCAGACTGATTACAAAAGAAAAAAGTTTCCTAACAAATCAGCTGCAATTAGTTAATGATATAATGAAAGCTGGAAGAGTTCCAGATTTTTTTTTTTTTTTAAATCAAGATTGGCAGCTTGGAGTATTCTTTGTGTGTTTCTGGCAGGATGCAGTTAAGTAAGCATTTCGCCTTCTTCAGTCGTTTGTGTCCCTTTCAGCTTTTTCTTTCATGCTTTGGTGGTTCTGGATGGATGTTAGGTAAAGCTACAATTCTTGACAGTAATCTGTCACCTTTCTTATTTTTTGCTCCACTTCAATGATGTATTTTCTTCCTAAAATTTATATGAGCATACAAATCCAAATCCACACAGAAAATGTAGAATCCAAGAGAAATATGTAGTGACTGAAAGTCTACAATGCACCAATTTCTACATCTCGGCAGTACTGTAAATGAGCCTGTATTGTGCAAGTATCATGATATTTAAAATTACTAAAATGTTCCACGGACTGTGAAAAAAGAATTTTGAGATATGTAGCAATTTTTTTTCATTTAGAAGCTATACATTTTTCTTTAGAAGTGTTAGATTTTGTGAATAAAGACTCCTCTCACAGGATCACAGAATTATTTAGGTTGAAATGTGCTCAGCAGAAGAGAAGGGTCACCTTTCCTCTATCTGCTGGCAACACTTCCCAGTGCAGCTCAGGATGGCCTTTGACATGAGGATGCCAAGGTACTTTTATGTAGTGTTGCTTTCCCTCAGGTCAGCCCTAAATATGTACTGGTGCCTGGGATTGCTGCTTCTCAGGTGAGCACTTTGCATTTGCCTTTGATGAACTTCATGAGATTCCTGTCTGCCCAATTTTCCAGCCTGTGGAGTGCTCCCTGAATGCCAGCACAACACTCTGACACATCAGTCACACCTCCCAGTTTTGTATCACATGTAAGCTTGCTGTCTTTGTGGTCTGTCCCATAATCCAGATCATAGAACCATAGAATCATCAAGATTGGAAAAGACCTCTAAGATCATTGTGTCCAATCCAAATCATTAATAAAGAGCTTAAATAGCACTAGACACAGAACTGATCCCTGTATACCACTAGAGACTGGACCTTTTGACTTGGATCAACACCTTCTGGGCCCAGCCATTCAGTTTTCAATCCACCACACTGTCTACCGTCGAGGCGTGTTTTTAATTAGCTTGTCTGTGAGGATGTAATAGGATATAGTGTTGAAGGCTTTACTAAACCAGTGGTAAGCAACATCCACTGCTCTCTCCTAATCCACCAAGATCTTTACATCAGTCTAGAAATCCACAGTGACTTTGAAGCCTTTGTGACAATGACCTGAGAACTCAGGGCAATCTGCAAATTTACTGATCTTTCTCAATAGTTATTCACATTGAGAAACAAGAAGTTATATTAAAAAAACAAATCCCCAAACCAAACTAAAACCAAAAATCCAACCAACCCCCCAAAAGAACCCCAACCCAAACTCCACCAGAAAACACAGCAAGACAGGATAATACAATATAAAAAGTATGGAACATTTTTTGAACTTAAGAACATAACTTGGAACCTCAACAGCAGTTAAAATGGTTTTGACTTTCAGTGCTAATGAAGTAGAATATGGTTTGCACTCCTCTGTCTTTTGCGGCAACAGCTTGAAGCATGTGTTCAGTTTCAGAAAAAGCAAATAAACACAGCAATTGAGCAAAAGAAGACAGAAAGATTATGGCCAAGCTAGATTTTATTTAAAGTGCTTACAAAATCAGTACTGAAATGTAATGTCACAGAGGAATATAACTGAGCTTAAAAAAATATCAGTATCTGCATCATTCTTCTGTTAAGTGCCATAAAATATTAACAGAATCATCTGTAATGAGTGATGAATGAAGACTGCTGTTCTAAATTGAAGCGGTGAGTAAAAATTAAGCCTTTGTTGAACTCCCTTAACATAAAAATGAAGTTCCTTTAACCTTGAAATTTGGCAGCTGTGAGGAATCCTGAAAGTCTATAGTGTCATGTAAAGATTTTATTAAAAGTCATCTCAGAGTTTTGCCCAATGCTACAGTAATTGCTGTGATAGACCTGAGCTTTGTCTTCAGAATTTCTGACAAGGCTGAATCTGAAATATTAGCCTTTATTAATGAAATGGTATTACACAAGAAGATCGAGTGCCACCACTTCCAAACAGTTGAATTTTGCCATTGTTGAAAAGCTGAAACAAAACAGGATCTGCAAACCTCTTTAGATACCTGTGCTAATCTTCTTAGGCTCTGTGGCATAACAACAAATTTTTAAATCTAGTATCATTATTCAAAAATGTAAATGAAATATAAATAATTGTGGCAATTTTATTATACTTACAACAATAATGTTCTTAACTTGTGATCCTTTTGTTTTCTTTGGTGACGAACTGAAAATACTTTCTCTAGGCCAGACCCCACTGTGAGGGCTTCTTGCCAGGTTTCACTGGTGTATGCTTTGCCTTGCCATGTGGTTTCAAGCATCCAGGTTTCTAATTGCAGGCAGAGTGATTGGAACAGGGGGGTGGAGCAGGAAAATCGGTGATCATGCCTGAACGATCATATCCTGTGTCTTTTGGTGCAGTGGTCATTATGGGTTTCAAGGATCAAATACCAAAGCTGTGGGAGGAGGCAGAGCTCTTCCCAACTTAACAGAAAGAGGAAAACTGGGGCTGGTGTCACTGCTGAGCTCTGTTGGGCTACTTTCTATCCCAGAATTCACAAATTACCCTGGGGATGAGGAGTTGAGGGTCCTGTAAGGGTACATGAAAGGTGAGACCATCTGATTCAAGGTCATCTAGTCAAGGAAAACCAATTAATTGTAAAGGAGATAATAAGAAGTAAATGATAAAAAAAATAAGGAGATAATAAGAAGTAAATGATAAACAAAAAAAGTACAGTGACACAAAGCTGGTAGGCAAGGAATAACAGAAAATGCCAAAGATCAGAAGTCTCCAGATGCTAGCTGATGTGCCATTAAGAAGCTCCAGGCACAGCTTTAGAGAGGGCCAGGCTGAACTTTGCAACTGCAAATTTCTTTTTTTGTAGAGGGAAAAGGAGCAGGCTGAACTTTGCAACTGCAAATTTCCTTTTTGTAGAGGGAAAAGGAAAGTGACATGAGGATTTGGGATATTTATGGGTGTCTGTTGGAGTGGGATGTGTTTGCAGAGAGCACTGAGCTGGTTCAGCTGGTGAGCTGGGGACTTGTTGGGCTGGTGAGAGGGGCTGGCATCAGGGCTGGGGTTCTGGGTGGACAGAGGGGCAGTGGAGCCTGTTGATGTGCATTTGACTGTGAACCTGATGAATGCTGTGCATGTGCTTGTGCTGGTGACCTTCAGCTGAAGAGGAGACTTGGCTGGCTGTGTGCTTGTTTTATGTGATCCTTGTGCCTGAGTGATGCTAAAGGCAGAACCTTGTCTGACAGTCTTTGTCAGTGCCCTTCACATGTATGTCCCTGTGTCCTCCACAAACGTGTGTGTGTGTGTTTCTGAGACAAGGGCTCAGCCTTGCTGCTGAAGTTGAACCTTTTACTAGCAATCTGCAGCTGCTTGATTGAAAAAGAGCACGTAGGTGAATTTCAAGGCTTAAATCCAAATCTAATCAGATTTGCAACATGGAAGAGAATATCTCCTGAGGGAAATAAAGTAGATGAAATTATTTAAAGTATCACTAATTACTAAAAAAACATATTGGACCCATGGCTTTGATGTTTAGCAACCTATGTGTTTGGTTTTCTTTTTTTTTTTTCCCCCCTCCAGTTCATTCTTGATTCTTACCCTTTCCCCTTGCTCCATTATCATGTTCTTTGATTTTTCAAGTGACATTTACACTAACTGATCTTTAGGCCATAAACTATGTCTACTTCATATGTGTGCATATGAAGTCCTTGGTGCACTTCTTAAATGCTGTCTAAAACAAGTTTTCATATACAATAATAGCTTTAAATGGCTTTATTTTAAAATGTGTGTAGCAAATTTTTTAAAAATGCATTCTAATTCTATATTGTAACAGTTATGTACTTTCACTGCTTAACTTTGGGCAGTTTCTAGATTCAAGACATTTGAACCAATCTGTCAGTATGATGGGAATCCCTCTAAAATGCAAGAGGTCTTTGGGAGCTCAACCATAAGAAAGACAAATAGTATTCATAGCCCCTAGAACAGGTCCATAAGCTGATTGTCAGAATAAACAGAAGTAACTAGAGACTGGATCAGGCATGCACAGACCTCAGTACAAGGCAGTGACAGTGGCAAACATCTTCTTTTCAACTCCTTATATGATGTCATCTTTGTGGATTATATACGAATCCTTTAGCCTTAAGAAATTCCACCTTTACATCAGAGCAGATAAGAATTCTTAGTTTTCACTGCTTTATATACTCAGAACTATATTTCAGCACTAAAATATTTTGTTGTACTGTTGGTCAGTCCTTGGAGGGAGAAAGTGAACAAGAGTGTGAAGATTTAGAAATAAATCTCTGTTATAATATTCATGATGTTGACCATTTATTTTTGTCAGATCAGTGGGGACACCATGAAGACTTACTGTTTTAGCAATTTGAATATAGTATTTATTAAAATCTATATTTAAAGTCCTCTGTGGGACAGTCACTCGTACAGTCAGATTTTATGATTAGGATTTGCAATTATAAGGATTTTACCACATGAAAGGGGTTTCACTTGATTGAACAGTTAATTGTTGTAGAAGCTTAGTCTCACTTTTCAGCTGATAAAGGACCACCAACCAACTTTCTGCACCATCTGCGGTCTCAATTTTCCTTTCCTGAGTTTTTCTCAAATGTAAATGAGCAGTACTTATCTAGAAAATAACATGGCATTTTAAAATAAAAAGCTACTGCAATGGTGTTGATTTTGGACTAGATAGTTCATGAAAGACATAAAGAACTTGCTGTGTATATAATTTGTTCTCTCCTTACCACAATTATCTTCCTTGTTTAAGACCAGTTCCTTTGGTCTCCTTAATTTGTAAAGTTTGACATAAGGTTCCTTTCCCATTCATATAGATTATTAGACATTTTGGATCTAATTTTATTTCACAAGTAAAACTTACTAAATTCTGCACAGGGAGAAACTGCCAGGACCATTAAGGTGGAACTTAACTGCAACTTTTTACTTTCTTGCCCCACCATTTCATTTATTCTTCTCTTTTTCTTATCAAATACTGATATGCAAATTTGCAAGCACTATGGAAACTGCACAATGAGTTTTGTGCAGATACTGCCTGTGTTTTTAAATTCAGCAATTAATATTAACTGTATTGTTAGGCTGCAGCACAGAAAAGCCTGTGACTACATTAATAAGATGGGTGGTGCAATTCAAAAGGATCTGAAGGCAAAACATTGCTGTTGAGAACCTGCCATCCACATTACTTGGGAGCTTTACTGCAGATTTTCTCTAATCCAAGACTCTGCAGTAAGTATCCATTATTAACTGCACTCCTGAGAGTCACCTTCCAGGTGAGTTTTATCAAAAAAGTAAATGAATTTGCTAACAGATGATTGAAAATATTGCTGTAAATTAAATTTGTTTATATTTATTAGAAAATACTGTACTACTATGAAGTCTAAATGGGTTTTGTACAAAATACTTTAAAATATATGAGGCCAGATCCTTGGTCCAGGTTTTTGCTCTCACTGTTTCGCTTCAATGTCTTCAATGATCATCTAAGAAATAGTACTTTCACCTCTCTGCCACCCATTCTCCCTATTCCAAGGACAGTTTAAAAAAAGGCAAATGAGGAATTGGAGGAAATAAGAAGCTGGCTTCTGAAGATGATTTCTCTTAATATTAAGATGGGCTAATGCATCTGAACTGTACCACAGAAAACTACCATGTTAGTTCCATTGATGAAGATCAACTAATCCAGAGGATACCTGCAAAGCTGGGCTCTGTCATCCACCACACTTATCCCACAATAAGGGGATGCAATTGGAAACCCTTCACAGGATCAATGTAGAAAGGAAGAGCAATTAGGTAGAGTCATTTAGGAAAAAACAAATGAGTCTGTTCTTGACCTTCATTTAGCAAGGAAGGGACTGTTTCACAGCAGCAAGTAGTTTCACACAGTACAGTAGTTTCTTGCAGAGGCTAACAGGCAGAACATAATTCCAAATGAGAAAACATGTAACAGGGCAAAATTATTCAGTATTAGATGGCAATTGATGCATGAATTGCAGCAAGGGAGAAAGAGCCTAATTAATGACGTGCCCTGGAAGAATTTCAAAAAGTAAAAGCTCATGAGATGCACTCTCTTAAAAGAGACCAGGACGGGCTGTTTAAGAAGATGTAGTAGGATTTCCATACTTTTTAAGAGGAGAGAGTAATTTTCTCTCTGAGAGTTGACTAATATTTTATATCTCTGGTTCTATTGGTTCAAAAAGACATTACCTCTAGAGCTTCCTCATTCCCTTCAGGAGAAAAAGGAATGAAGAAAAAGCTTCAACTTTTTTCCCCCCTCTTTATGTTCTAGGCATTAGGTGTCTGTGTTGCAGCTTCTATGCCTTCAACTAGTGGAAAGAACTGAGACGAAAGTGGAGAAAAGGAATAAAACAAGGTGCCAGGCAAATTGACTGACTGTGTTTTCCTTCAAAGAAGCTATTAGATCCCAGCTGGAGGATGAGTATCAGTCAGTTGAATACTTTCCAAGCAGTATTTAGCTCACAGAACCATACAGTTTTTTGCTGCTTTACAAGATTTGCAGCTTTTAGTCACTTCTCCCTAAGCTGCATGGATAAAATGTGCAATTAAGGTAAGTTGGATGAGCACTCAGACTATGAAAGTTGTGGGAACGGTTGATATCAGGGCAGACCCCTGATATACCACAGTGATGTGTAGTGGTTTTCTCCCATCTGCAATGTTTGGAAAAGAAACGTCTTTCATGTTGCTTTTCCATGTTTGGAAAATAAATGTTTTCAAGCTTTTCAGGGATAGCTCTGTTAGGTTACTGGCAGACAGTTGCATAACTCTTTTCTCTTGCTGTCAGCCAGTCTGGGCCATTGGTATGAAAAGAAGTTTAATTTCAAAGAAAGAAGGGGATTTGTTCACCCTAAGCCTACTCCCCTGTTATGGCAGCAGAGGCTGTGGAAACTCTAAGTAATCTTGTAGATGGGCTGAGCAAGAGGAAATTTAAAAGTATGCTTGCAGCATGCTTTTGCTTTTCTGGAGTTTTGGGCTATAGAAGGCACATGAATGAGGTGAGGAAATGCTGAAGGCAAAGCTGAAGTTTGGCAGCTCCTCCAGCATCTGGGTGTGTGGCAGTGATTGTTGGGAGAGCTGTTCCTGAAGATGTCTGGAGCCCAAGTGCTTCTAGGCAATGAAATGAAACCCTTGAACAGCTAAGGCCAGGTACTAAAATTTTTTAATTGTGCTACAGAACATCACCTCAGGTGTCACTCAGCTCACTCACCTCTTATCTCAGACTAATCACACCCTTTTTTTTTCTCGTATGTAACATCTTCATTAATCTCTGCCTTGATTTGGAATTGCATGTACTTCAGTGTTGGTAAATTTGAAAAATATCTTGGCCAGGTTTGATTATTCAGCTTCTGTAGCTGACTGCATTACAGGAAGCAATCTGCTACTTTAGGGGACTTTGAAAAAGCTGTTGTCTGAGAATGACTGGTAATAAAAGTGCACTGAATATAAGAAGAGACTATAAACCATAGGTGTGAAAACAATAAAGTCCTATACTGAACAATCAGCTCCCTAATATCTTAATATGCCCAGTTTACACCATGAGAATAAAATCAATGAAATATTAAGTCCTTGAAAAATTCTTTTCTACAATATATTTGAGACAAATCTAATAACATAACATCTAGTGGGTTAGCAAGACTATTTCTTAGGATAGAAGATTAAACCACACTACAAGAAAAAAATGAAAAGCACTACACTAAAACCAATACAGAGGTTTTGATTGTTAGGGAAATAGCCAAGTGGTGATGGTGAATGAAAGAGATGATGGGAGAGAGAAAAGACTCTAAGAAAAATTTATAAATATGAAAGTCACATACTTATTTGTCAACAAACCTGTCATTGCTTTTGAGGTTCACAGAATAACTATTCTGTATTTTCACGGTATTGTATGTATGAATTACTCAGTTAATCTACCAGATATCACATCTATTGTATTTATTACCTATCTTTTATTTCTTTTTGCTGTTTTTCCATTTGGCTACTGGTGTTATTCCTTTTTCTGATGTTTTTACCTTTAGAATTTTCACACTTGCTTGACCTTTGAAACTTTGCTTAAAGAGTTGTGAAATCATATAATATTATCCCCCAAAGAATTGAATTTCATATGCCTCTATGTGAATGCTTTACATTTAACATACTCAGCAATGTCTTTATCATTTGAAAAAGTATGAAAAATGAAACTGAAAAATTCAAAGTGCTCCTACTGTACAGGCTATTTCCCTTCAAAACGATATCTCGTGTCAGTGTGGCTACTATAGCAATGGCTTTACTTCCAGTGAGAAGACAGTACAAGCAATTTGCTAAGCAGGAAAGGTGCTAGGGAGATGGCTGTGATAGATTCAAATCTATGCCAATTAAATAGAAATCATGCTTAACCTGGCATTTGTAGATATGTTAAAGTCATCATACTGATGTCATAACAATGGACTGCCTGTTTCCACTGTCCATTACCCTCGTATGATGAAGTTTAACTAGGTGACATTAGTAATTGTAAGATGTAAATTCAAGTCCAAATGTCTCTGTCATGCTTAGGGCCATATATTCCGGAAAAGAAGGTCTGAGAAGTATAAAAATAGTAAGATGACTAGTTTCTCTTGTTTTTCCTTTCTAGCTTCTCAACTTGACATTATGTTTCTGACAGAGGAAACACAGATTTAGTCTGTTCAAGCTACCTGATGTTTTACAGTGTAAAGCCCCAAATTTCCTTTGCTTTAACTCTGCTAAACTTAGATTTAAATCCCAGCTGAAATCCTCCATGACTAGTGTCAGTTCAGAACAGTGTTTTGGAAGCAGTTCCACAAAAGCTCAGTTGTTTTTTTTTAAGTGTGATCAGAACAGCGTATGTTGCTTTGCTTGTTAGGTTGTTTTTACTTGTTTCATTGAAAATCCTTAGTGACTCCAATGTATTTGGATCTAACAGGAAATTGAATGCCTTGTGCTCTTGGATGAGGTTTCTGCTGAGCTGGTGACAATATGTCTGCATATGACTAAGTTATAAGCTGCTCAGATGAGATATCTCAACATGCGTAAGTCACGATTTTTAGAGACACATTTGCATGAAGCCCACACGACCTTTCCACCACATCTACCCAAGGGACAGGCTCTGTATGCACACCTGTGACTGCCATCTGCCTCACAATGGTACCTTAGTGCATTTCTGTGGCAGAAAGGATCTTGCTGTGGTGCTACCACTGTGCTGGGCACAAGGTACGAGAGCTAGGAGGTGTTCTCACTCTTGGCATCTTTACCCTTCACACAGAGTCAGTTATGTAAAAATCAGGCAAAGTCTGTGTCTTCAAACTATAAAGTTAAAAACTGTGTGTCATAAAACTGGAATTTTGAAAAGGGAGCCTTGATTCTTCAGTTTATTACTTTCTAGACTTGCTTATAATCCTTTTACTTGTACATTAATTTTGATGCAATATGTCTTTGCACAATGACCATGATATGAATTAGACTTCTGCTTGGACAGGACCTCTGTGTTATCAAGGAGAAAGTCTATATCTAATAGGTTATTATAGGATTTGGGTTCACATTTAGAAATGCAATAATATTGCTGTGACAGATTTCAGAAATATTAAATATAGGGCAGAGTACTCATCATGACATCAGAAGCTGTATAAGCTAAATATAGAAGCTTTTTTGACATTGTTTAATATTCTCTCTCTTTCTATATCTATTTTACACCTTCAAGCACATGTGACTTTTATTAATTTTCCATAATTATGCCTATATTTGTATAGCCCTGGTAGAAATTCCACATTTTTATATTCTATACTTCCTCTATTTTTTTAATGGTGTTTGTTTCTCAGGAATGAAGTCAGAAATGAGAAAGTTAACATAAGCTTCTTAGTTTTTCCAGTTTAGCTAAATCATTTTATCTGGTGTGACCAGAAGTATTGTGTACAGTGGCATAATGTGGGCTTTTCTGATTTTTTTTTAATTGTTTTTTTTTTTTTTCAGTAGAAGTTTTCTGAAAAATTAGTAATTAAGTCTTATGAACATTACTAGAATGAGTTTTTAGAGAAACTCATATGATGGCTCCAAGTTGTAATTCTTGAGCTGCATTATCCACTCTGGATCCTTACAGGCCTTTCTCTAAATATGATCCATATTATTTGCCTTAGAGACAAAAACAACCAACAGTATTTGTCCTTTCTCTTCTGAAAGGGTTGCTTTTACAAGAAAAAATTGTGGTTTGGGTTAACCAGGGTAGGTTAGAGTGTTCAGAGCTCCCTCTATATAACTAACCCAGTCTTGGAGATGCAAGTATAAGATGTTGATAATGTACTCTGGTTTATTTAACAAAATATTTCCACTTGAATAACCACCTAGTAAGTATTGAAGTAGCTTCACAGGATATGACTGTGCTATGTGACATATGTTAGAGCATTCATAGGGATGTTTATGCCATGCAATCTATATAAGAGCCTTTAACCACTGAGCTGTGTCCAGAGAAAAATGAAGAAATTCCAGGCCTGTGTGGTATGGATTAGATTGCTGCTATTGCAGTCTTTCCTCTCTGTTCTAATTCTCCATGTGTTTTTCTCCAGTACCATCTAGACAGCCTTCTTGTAGCCCTTGGCAGCACCTATCAGCTCATCCTACCATGTGAGCCATGGTGAAATATCTATCCTGTCCCTGTAATGGGCAACTGATTCACTCTTAGTGTTCATAGCAGAACTGAAGAGACTTCCAGATCAGCATTTCTCACCCTGCTTATAGATGATCAGCAGTGTGACAAGAATAAGGTGTCTCCCTTTTATTTTATTTTATTTTTAATTTCATATATTTTCTAGTTCTTTGCAATGACTCTAGATGCATGAGCCAATGATTTCTTTGAAAACAAATTTCTTCAGTCTTTCCTAAGTTTGCAAAATATTGCGTATTGAAGTGTCAATAACTTTCGCATAAATATGCTCCTTGTTTTCACTCTATTTTTAGATAATTACCTTTTTAATGTCAAGACTGGAAATTAATATTACTGAAAATTGGAAGAAGTGTTGATTTCATCCTACAGTGCAACCTGCAACTATCTCTCTTCTCTGCAGGAGGTGGAAGCTGATGGGACCAGCTCCTCTCAACAGAAATCTCTCAGAAGCTTTGTGTCTACTACAGATCAAAACAAGCATGTTTGTTTACTGGTTTTGAAAAATGAACTTCACATGAAGCCACATATTACAGAAGCCACATTATATACATACGTGAATATATATATAAGTAAATAAAATTTGCCTCTAACCCCTGGTGCAAATTCATGATTCAGGCAGAAAATTCAAGCATTTTATTTTCATTTATTTAAAAGGATACAATAAGGCCCAAGTTATGACTGAACATGGAAGGATATTTTTTATAGTAGGCCTCTGTGGCTTGGTGAAGTAAGCTGCTACTTACAGTATAGGGCTTTTACAAATTTTTATTGCAGTAGCAACAGCTCCATGCATAATGGTGGTTTACACTTGAATAAAGAATAATTGCAGATAATGGTTCTGTCAGCATGAACGGATTAGGGGTCTCAGCAGTGGTTCCATCACTACAGTGAAAATACTAATTTAAAATCCTGTTTCCTTTCCTTTGACCTTATGCCTCATTACTTTAATGGCATTAAGAGTTAATTTCTGGCAGAGTAGTTTATTTATTTATTTATTTATCATATTACTTTGCTTGGCAGATGATATTACATGTTTTATAAAGGAGCTTTATGTCTCGTATGGCATTTGGCATTTTATGGTTTAGTTATGGAAAAGCTGGCACTTTTTACCAGTTTGAGTGCTGGCAGTGAGCAGATGGTGGAAGATTTGGGTAATTGCTTGAACTGTAGGGAGCATACATAGACTGAGGTCAAACCAGCCTCTTTGCAGGAAGGCAAAGAGATTCCTACCCTCACCTTTTCACACTTTGCCTCTTTTAGATTACAAATTAAGCTTTTCTAATTATTATACCACTAAGTATTCAAATTTGTTAATTATAAATATAGTGTGCATATTGTCTCATTGCAATTGTGCAGAATTATATTTTCCCACTTGCAGTCTCCTATGCAAAAATTTCAACTAATAATCATGCCTTTAGTTTCATGTATTGTTGCCTATTGAAGACTCTTTTGCATTGAAATGTAAGAATTAAAGTCTACTCAGAGAGATAGGATATTCCATGGCACATCCTGTGAGTCCATTTAATGAGTCTCCATAGCGGAGAGGAAAGTTCAAGAGTTTTTTTTTACCCTCTGCTGAAAAAAAGATGCAGCATTTCCTGGTTTGCCT